>NC_138291.1:83730000-83817500 GCF_965601325.2 Salmo salar | reverse complement strand
TTGCTGTTTTATTGCATTAGGTATGCAGGAGGGAGCACTGTTTGCAATTTATTTTATTCATGGTTTAGGTTACCAGAATGTTCAAAAGATTGAACTTTGAATGTATTCATAGTTCAATCTGATACATTGAACTGCTTTAAAATCAAAACCAGAGGTAACAGCTTGTTCTGTTAAATATTCATATCAAGGAACAATTCACTCTTTCTTCGATATTGCTAATTGAATTGTTTCTGCTTGGTCATTGGAAATATGCTTACATACACACTAAGTGCTCTAGTGTTAAATCAACACTGCGAGTGTTAAATGTAACTTGTCTATATACGTGTTCACACTTTTCAGTGTTCAATTGACACACTGCTTGGTGTAAAGTATTATTTCCCAGAGTGTCTTGCATTTCAAGTGACTTGTAGAGTTATTACCCATGACTGTATTTGTTAGTGACAGAGACATGGCTGTTGCATTCATCCATTTTCAGTCCTGTGGCCTTCTGACCCAGAATGACTTCTGGGTTAGAAAGACTAAAACTTGAGACTACCTTAACCATTTCATTTAACACTGGTTATTAACACCAACATTGGGGTTCTTTTACACCAAAAAGTGATAACACTTAAAAATGTCTTTAAAATTTTCTATCAACCTTAGAAATGTTACTTTGAAAAAGCAACACTAGGTTATACTGGACAATTTGCTGTTAATAATTGTACTATCATGGCATAATTTGATTAGTGAGTGTATATATCGTATATACGTTGTATTTTTTTAAAACATTTATTTCCATTCAATTGCACACTGCAGTGTGGTTTCATTGAGAATGTATAACCTGTACTGTAAGGATATAGTTGATTGAATGGGCCTTGTGGGCCACTGTTGAATGCAGTGAGCTGCAGTGATCTGCACCATGCACAGCTCCAGAGCACAGCAGCATGATTCTTGGCTGATGTTTATCCCAATCTTTACTGGGACTAGAATAGAATAGAGTAGAGTAGAATAGAATAGGACTGAATTTAATTGAATAGAGAAGGCGCATGTGCGCACCAATAGGACGCATGGGGAGTGAGTAGCTCTGTTTTGTACCGTCAAATCTGTGATTATACTGTATGTAGAAGCCAGACAACATAGTTGAAATTATGCCTCTAAAGTCGATAGAGCAATATATCCCCAAGTAAGCGGGAGAGAGCGAGCGAGCGGTCAGTTATATACAACAGCGAACCAATCTGTGGACCAGGGCACAAATAATAATATAATAATAATCAATCATTTTGCTCTTTATTTAGCCATCTTACATATAAACCTTATTTGTTCATCAAAAATTGTGAATAATGTTGGGTTGTATTGGAGAGTCTCAGTCTTTAGAGAGTCTGTGTCTTAACAGCGCGATTTGCCAAGGCAGGATACTCTGAGCACAGCCCAATCCAGAAATCTGGCAGTGGCTTCTGATTAAATTCAATTTTCACAGAACCGCTTGTTGCAATTTTGATGAGGCTCTCTTGTTCAGATATCGGTAAGTGGACTGGAGGCAGGGCATGAAAGGAATAACAAATCCAGTTGTTTGTGTCATCCGTTTCGGGAAAGTACCTGCGTAATTGCGCACCCTACTCAATCAGGTGCTTCGCTACGTCACATTTGACATTGTCCAAATCAAATCAAAGTTTATTTGTCACGTGCGCCGAATACAAGATGTGTAGATCTTACAGTGAAATGCTTTTACTTACAGGCTCTAACTAACAGTGCAACTACATTTAAAAAAAAAAGTATTTGGTGAACAATACGTAACTAAAGAAACAAAAACAACAGTAAAAAGACTCTGAAAAATAACAGTAGTGAGGCTATACCAGTAGCGAGGATATATACAGGCACCGGTTAGTTGGGCTGATTGAGGTAGTATGTACATGTAGATATGGTTTAAGTGACTATGCATATATGATAAACAGAGATTAGCAGTAGCGTAAAAGAGGGTTTGGCGGGTGGTGGGTGGCGGGTGGCGGGACACAATGCAGATAGCCCAGTTAGCCGCTGTGCGGGGGCACTGGTTGGTCGGGCTAATTGAGGTAGTATGTACATGAATGTATAGTTAAAATGACTATGCATATATGATAAACAGAGAGTAGCAGCAGCATAAAAGAGGGGTTGGGGAGAGGGGGGGGCACACAATGCAAATTGTCAGGGTAGCCATTTGATTACCTGTTCAGGAGTCTTATGGCTTGGGGGTAAAACCTATTGAGAAGCCTTTTTGTCCTAGACTTGGCACTCCAGTATCGCTTGCCATGCGGTAGTAGAGAGAACAGTCTATGACTGGGGTGGCTGGGATCTTTGACAATTTTTAGAGCCTTCCTCTGACACCGCCTGGTGTAAAGGTCCTGGATGGCAGGCAGTTTAGCCCCAGTGATGTAGTGCCATGCGGTCTGAGGCCGAGCAGTTGTCGTACCAGGCAGTGATGCAACCAGTCAGGATGCTCTCGATGTTGCACCTGTAGAACCTTTTGAGGATCTCAGGACCCATGCCAAATCTTTTTAGTTTCCTGATGGGGAATAGGCTTTGTCGTGCCCTCTTCACAACTGTCTTGGTGTGTTTGGACCATTCTAGTTTGATGGTGATGTGGACACCAAGGAAGTTGAAGCTCTCAACCTGCTCCACTACAGCCCTATCGATGAGCATGGGGGCGTGCTCGGTCCTCCTTTTCCTGTAGTCCACAATCATCTCCTTTGACTTGATTACATTGAGGGAGAGGTTGTTATTCTGGCACCACTCGGCCAGGTCTCTGACCTCCTCCCTATAGGCTGTCTCGTCGTTGTCGGTGTTCAGGCCTACCACTGTTGTGTTGTCTGCAAACTTAATGATGGTGTTGAAGTCGTGCCTGGCCATGCAGTCGTGGGTGAACAGGGAGTATAGGAGAGCACTGACCACGCACCCCTGAGGGGCTCCTGTGTTGAGGATCAGCGTGGCAGATGTGTTGCTACCTACCCTCACCACCTGGGGGCGGCCCATCTGGAAGTCCAGGATCCAGTTGCAGAGGGAGGTGTTTAGTCCAAGGATCCTTAGCTTAGTGAGTGTACTATGATGTTGAACGCTGAGCTGTAGTCAATGAATAGCCTTCTCACGTAGGTGTTCCTTTTGTCCAAGTGGGAAAGATCTGCGGATCTGTTTGGGCGTTATACAAATTGGAGTGGGTCTAGGGTTTCTGGGATAATGGTGTTGATGTGAGCCATTACCAGCATTTCAAAGCACTTCATGGCTACGGACATGAGTGCTACGGGTCTGTAGTAATTTAGGCAGGTTGCCTTCATGTTCTTGGGCACAGGGACTATGGTGGTCTGCTTGAAACATGTTGGTATTACAGACTCAATCAGGGACATGTTTGAAAATGTCAGTGAAGTCACCGGCCAATTGGTCAGCACATGCCCGGGGCACACGTCCTGGTAATTCATCTGGCCCCGCAGCCTTGTGAATGTTGACCTGTTTATAGGTCTTACTCATGTCGGCTACGGAGAGCGTGATTACACAGTCATCCGGAACAGCTGAGGCAAGCTTTCGAGGCAAGCTATTGCTTGCCTCGAAAGCGAGCATAGAAGAGATTTAGCTCGTCTGGTAGCCTCGTAAGCTTGTTCTTTCGCACACAAAATATCAAACAATGATGGAAAGACCTGTGAGTTGTCCTTGTTAATGCAGATAGAGAAGAGCTCCAACTTCTTAACCTGTTGGGGGAAGGGGGCTGTATTGACACGGCCGGATAAAAAACGTACCCGATTTAATCTGGTTACTACTCCTGCCCAGTAACTAGAATATGCATATAATTATTGGCTTTGGATAGAAAACACCCTAAAGTTTCTAAAACTGTTTGAATGGTGTCTGTGAGTATAACAGAACTCATATGGCAGGCAAAAACCTGAGAAGATTCCTTACAGGAAGTGCCCTCTCTGACAAGATCTTGTTCTTCTTGTCTCTGTTTATTGAAGACTGAGGATCTTTGCTGTAACGTGACACTTCCTACGGCTCCCATAGGCTCTCAGAGCCCGGGAAAAAGCTGAATGATATCGAGGCAGCCCCAGGCTGAAACACATTTGCGCTTTTGACAAGTGGCCGATCAGAGGACAATGGGCTTAGGCGCGTGCACGAGTGGACCCCATGCTTTATTTTCTTTCGTCTTTTTACCTAAACGCAGATTCCCGGTCGGAATATTATCGCTTTTTTACGAGAAAAATTGCATAAAAATTGATTTTAAACAGCGGTTGACATGCTTCGAAGTACGGTAATGGAATATTTAGAATTTTTTTGTCACGAAATGCGTCGTGCTCGTCACCCTTCTTTACCCTTTCGGATAGTGTCTTGAACGCACGAACAAAACGCCGCTGTTTGCATATAACTATGGATTATTTGGGACCAAACCAACATTTGTTATTGAAGTAGAAGTCCTGGGAGTGCATTCTGACGAAGAACACCAAAGGTAATAAAATTTTTCTTATAGTAAATCTGACTTTGGTGAGTGCTAAACTTGCTGGGTGTCTAAATAGCTAGCCCTGTGATGCCGGGCTATCTACTTAGAATATTGCAAAATGTGCTTTCACCAAAAAGCTATTTTAAAATCGGACATATCGAGTGCATAGAGGAGTTCTGTATCTATAATTCTTAAAATAATTGTTATGCTTTTTGTGAACGTTTATCGTGAGTAATTTAGTAAATTTTTAGTAAATTCACCGGAAGTTTGCGGGGGTTATGCTTGTTCTGGAAGACACATGCTAATGTAAAAAGCTGGTTTTTGATATATATATGAACTTGATTGAACAAAACATGCATGTATTGTATAACATAATGTCCTAGGTGTGTCATCTGATGAAGATCATCAAAGGTTAGTGCTGCATTTAGCTGTGGTTTTGTTTTTTGTGACATTATATGCTAGCTTGAAAAATGGGTGTCTGATTATTTCTGGCTGGGTACTCTGCTGACATAATCTAATGTTTTGCTTTCGTTGTAAAGCCTTTTTGAAATCGGACAGTGTGGTTAGATTAACGAGAATCTTGTTTTTAAAATGGTGTAAAATAGTCATATGTTTGAGAAATTGAAGTAATAGCATTTCTAAGGTATTTGAATATCGCGCCACAGGATTCCACTGGCTGTTACGTAGGTGGGACGATTTCGTTCCACCGACCCTAGAGAGGTTAATCATAGCCTCAATTTTTTTCCCGCACATTGAATATAGTCACGGAGAGTCCCTGTAATCCTAGATTCAGTTCATTCAGGCGAGAAAAAACATCACCCAGATAGGCCAGTCGTGTGAGAAATGCAAGCGGTCAGACAAGTGAAAATTATGGTCAGTAAAGAAAACTTTAAGCTCATCTCTCAGTTCAAAGAAAATGTGTCAATACTTTGCCCCTTGATAACCAGTGCACTTTTGTTGTTAAAGTGTTGCATTGTTGCTGCCCATATCATTGCATAATGCAGAAAATACACGAGAGTTCAGGGGCCTTGCTTAAACAAAGTTAACCATTTTCACTGTAGTGTTAAAAATGTCTTTCAAGCTGTCAGGCATTCCCTTGGCAGCAAGAGCCTATCAGCAGCAAGAGCCTATCAGCAGCAAGAGCCTATCAGCAGCAAGAGCCTATCAGCAGCAAGAGCCTATCAGCAGCAAGAGCCTATCAGCAGCAAGAGCCTATCAGCAGCAAGAGCCTATCAGTTGACGTCGGGAGCAACTGCTTGCACGCGCGTTACCACTCCACTCTGTCTCCCTGTCATGGCTGATGCTCCATCAGTACAGATACCAACGCATATTGACCACCAAAGTCCATTTGATGTCACAAAGCTGTTCAGTACTTTAAAAATGTTGTCCTGGTTTCCAGTGGTTTGCGGGCCTTTCTTTTTTTAACTTTCTTTTTACATTTTCGAGCAAACGGAATGAGCAGCATGTACGTTTGGCTAGCTACATACGGACCATTAGTGGAATTCCCGTGACAGAGTAACGGTTAATGTGATTGAATGTTAATTATTTGACTAGGCTACCTAGATTTGACATTGTGTTGTTATTTCGCTGAACACTAGGTGGTTGAATTTTTTGGGGGCAGTGAAACGAGGCTAATCAGGCGAGAAAAAAACATCACCCAAATGTATAGCCCCGTTGGAAAATCTAAATTGACTGTTTGAAAATGTGAATCACATTTTTTTTGGCGTACCCTCGACAGCATTGCACGTACCCCTGGGGGGTAGATTTGTTTGAAAATAATGTATAGTCAATCGTGTCAGATATGCATATATGCCGGTACGCCGGTACGTGGATGAACAGGACAACAAAATTGGCCTTCTGGAAACAAAGGTGCAAACTTTAGAAGTTGAACTGGACCAGCAAGAACACAGAATGAGGCAAAATAATATGAGAATATTTTCCCTACTGGAAGATAAGGAAGCTGATATCGGAGAAGCTTGGCGTGGATGTATCACCAGAGGATGTGGAACTATCAGACCAAAGTCAGCCTTCTGAAGGTACAGGGGGGAAAGGAGATAAAAATCCATGGCCAGTCCATTAAATTCATCCAACCTGTCTACTAAACTGAGGAGAAAACGCAAGAAATTATTCCAATCAGACAGTCACTGGAGGAAAAATGAATCAAGTCTCAACTCCGATTCCTGGCAGTGCTGTGGTTGGGGAAGGGAACACAGAGGATGGAGTTCACACGTGCTGATGAAGCCCTGAACAGGCTGCGGGAAACCTTTCCAGTAGAAAGAGAGCCCAATGCCCTGATGAGAGGAAGAAGTGGGAAAAAATAAGCACACTAGGCTACATACAACGATGCCCTAGACCGGATTATTGTAAATTGAGACAATATTCTTTCCTCCTCCCCCCAATACAATCCGGACTTTCTTGTCAAAAAAGTAACTATTCTGCTCTAGGAAGTGACGATAGAGTTAACCGATGCCAATGAGATACATGGACAATGAAAAGACAGTATAAAAGAGGAAATATTGGAAACATATAATTGTCAATAATTGTTAAATGGATGTGTGTGTGTGTGAGAGGGTGTGAGTGGGTGTATGTGTGTGTGCATATGAATGGGAGAGTGAAGGAGGGTGAATATGAAAGCGGGAGAGAATGGGTGTGTGGAGGCATAGGGTATATATTGTGTGTGAATGAAGGAGAATGGATGAGTAAGTAGATGTATAGAGGGGTGTAAATGTGTCAGAGAAGAAGGTAGTGGGAAAATATAGAAGGTTGGGATAAACTTGGCCTAGTTGGGTAGAGAAGGGCAAGGATGGGAGGTGGTGATAAGTTTGTCTTGGGTGGGTAAGGATGGGAGGTGGTGATAAGTTTGTCTTGGGTGTGTAAGGATGGGAGGTGTTGATAAGTTTGTCTTGGGTGGGTAAGGATGGGAGGTGGTGATAAGTTTGTCTTGGGTGGGTAAGGATGGGAGGTGGTGATAAGTTTGTCTTGGGTGGGTAAGGATGGGAGGGTGGGACAAGCTTAGCTTGGGTGGGCAATGGGTGAGTGAAGATGGGAGGTTGGGAGAAACTTGGCTTGGGTGGAGTAAAGGGGGAGAACTGGGAGGGGGTGGTGTAGAGGGTTGGATTTGGTTTGGGAAAGAGCGAAAGAAGGACTTAATTTTACAAAAAAAGTTGTTTTAGTTGTTTTGTGGTTTGTATACCCTGTGTGAAATGAATTAGAGTTCTGGACAGATTAGGAAAGGATGTTGAATCATTATTATTCTTTGTTTGTCATTATAACTAAGATTCAATGGTGTTTATTATTGAGAATGGAGAGGGGCTATATCCAGGGGATTGAGATGGGGTAACTGGGAGGATATCAGACACTTCTCTGAGGTGTGTGTGGGGCCTCCACTCATCCCATTTAAGTCTCTCGGTGGACCCACTCTCCCCAAGTAGATCCCCACCAGCCACTATACTTACATTTAATTTATAAGGTAATATAAATTGACCACAGTACTTAAGCGGAAGTCTTTCTCCAGTGTATGTACAATTACATAATCCACTGTTTTATTTTGGTGCATTAGGAGAGGAGTTGGAGCTTAAAAGCCCTAAAAAGGCAAAGCGCCTCAAGTACAATGACATACTTTGCTTTATGTTTTGGGGTTTTGTTTTCTGTGTGTTTTTTTGTTAAATGTCTGCTCAGACCACATGCCCAAACAGTCTATACAGTGGGGAGAACAAGTATTTGATACACTGCCGATTTTGCAGGTTTTCATACTTACAAAGCATGTAGAGGTCTGTAATTTTTATCATAGGTACACTTCAAATGTGAGAGATGGAATCTAAAACAAAAATCCTGAAAATCACATTGTATGATTTTGAAGTAATTCATTTGCATTTTATTGCATGACATAAGTATTGATCACCTACCAACCAGTAAGAATTCCAGCTCTCACAGACCTGTTAGTTTTTCTTTAAGAAGCCCTCCTGTTCTCCACTCATTACCTGTATTAACTGTACCTGTTTGAACTCGTTACCTGTATAAAAGACACCTGTCCACACACTCAATCAAACAGACTCCAACCTCTCCATAATGGCCAAGACCAGAGAGCTGTGTAAGGACATCAGGGATAAAATTGTAGACCTGCACAAGGCTGGGATGGGCTACAGGACAATAGGCAAGCAGCTTGGTGAGAAGGCAACAACTGTTGGCGCAATTATTAGAAAATGGAAGAAGTTCAAGATGACGGTCAATCACCCTCGGTCTGGGGCTCCATGCAAGATCTCACCTTGTGGGGCATCAATGATCATGAGGAAGGTGAGGGATCAGTCCAGAACTACACGGCAGGACCTGGTCAATGACCTGAAGAGAGCTGGGACCACAGTCTCAAAGAAAACCATTAGTAACACACTATGCCGTCATGGATTAAAATCCTGCAGCGCACGCAAGGTCCCCCTGCTCAAGCCAGCGCATGTCCAGGCCCATCTGAAGTTTGCCAATGACCATCTGGATGATCGAGAGGAGGAATGGGAGAAGGTCATGTGGTCTGATGAGACAAAAATAGAGCTTTTTGGTCTAAACTCCACTCGCCGTGTTTGGAGGATGAAGAAGGATGAGTACAACCCCAAGAACACCATCCCAAACGTGAAGCATGGAGGTGGAAACATCATTCTTTGGGTATGCTTTTCTGCAAAGGGGACAGGACGACTGCACCGTATTGAGGGGAAGATGGATGGGGCCATGTATCGCGAGATCTTGGCCAACAACCTCCTTCCCTCAGTAAGAGCATTAAAGATGGGTCGTGGCTGGGTCTTCCAGCATGACAACGACCCGAAACACAGAGCCAGGGCAACTAAGGAGTGGCTCCGTAAGAAGCATCTCAAGGTCCTGGAGTGGCCTAGCCAGTCTCCAGAACTGAACCCAATAGAAAATCTTTGGAGGGAGCTGAAAGTCCGTATTGCCCAGCGACAGCCCCGAAACCTGAAGGATCTGGAGAAGGTCTGTATGGAGGAGTGGGCCAAAATCCCTGCTGCAGTGTGTGCAAACCTGGTCAAGAACTACAGGAAACGTATGATCTCTGTAATTGCAAACAAAGGTTTCTGTACCAAATATGCAATAAAATGCAAATTAATTACTTAAAAATCATACAATGTGATTTACTGGATTTTTGTTTAACTTCTATGGGCTAGGTGGGACGCTTGCGTCCCACCTACTCAACAGCCAGTGTAATCCCGTGGCGCGTTATTCAAATACCTTAGAAATGCTATTACTTCAATTTCTCAAACATATGACTATTTTACACCATTTTAAAGACAAGACTCTCGGTAATCTAACCACACTGTCCGATTTCAAAAAGGCTTTACAACGAAAGCAAAACATTAGATTATGTCAGCAGAGTACCCAGCCAGAAATAATCAGACACCCATTTTTCAAGCTAGCATATAATGTCACATAAACCCAAAAGACAGCTAAATGCAGCACTAACCTTTGATGATCTTCATCAGATGACAATCCTAGGACATTATGTTATACAATACATGCATGTTTTGTTCAATCAAGTTCATATTTATATCAAAAACCAGCTTTTTACATTAGCATGTGACTAGCATGTGACTAGCATTCCCACCGAACACTGCCGGTGAATTTACTAAATTACTCACGATAAACGTTCACAAAAAACATAATTATTTTAAGAATTATAGATACAGAACTCCTCTATGCACTCGATATGTCCGATTTTAAAATAGCTTTTCGGTGAAAGCACATTTTGCAATATTCTCAGTAGATAGCCCGGCATCACAGGGCTAGCTATTTAGACACCCAGCAAGTTTAGCACTCACCAAAGTCAGATTTACTATAAGAAAAATGTTATTACCTTTGCTGTTCTTCGTCAGAATGCACTCCCAGGACTTCTACTTCAATAACAAATGTTGGTTTGGTCCCAAATAATCCATTGTTATATCCAAATAGCGGCGTTTTGTTCGTGCGTTCAAGACACTATCCGAAAGGGTAAATAAGGGTGACGAGCATGGCACATTTCGTGACAAAAATGTTTGAAATATTCCATTACCGTACTTCAAAGCATGTCAACCGCTGTTTAAAATACATTTTTATGCCATTTTTCTCGTAAAAAAGTGATAATATTCCGACCGGGAAAGCCTGTATACGTCCAAAGAGAGAGAAAATAAATACATCTCGTGCCCTCGTGCACGAGCGTGAGTCTCAGAGTACTCTGACCAGCCACTATCCAAACGCGATAATGTGTTTCAGCCAGAGGCTGCCTCGATATCATTCAGCTTTTTTCCGGGTTCTGAGAGCCTATGGGAGCCGTAGGAAGTGTCACGTTACGGCAAAGATCCTCAGTCTTCAATAAAAAGAGCCAAGATGAACAACAACTTGTCAGAGAGGGCGCTTCCTGTTTGGAATCTTCTCAGGTTTTTGCCTGCCATATGAGTTCTGTTATACTCACAGACACCATTCAAACAGTTTTAGAAACTTTAGGGTGTTTTCTATCCAAAGCCAATAATTATATGCATATTCTAGTTACTGGGCAGGAGTAGTAACCAGATTAAATCGGGTACGTTTTTTATCCGGCCGTGTCAATACTGCCCCCTTGCCCTAACAGGTTAAGATTCCGTCTCTCACAGTTGAAGTGTACCTATGATAACAATTACAGACCTCTACATGCTTTGTAAGTAAGAAAACCTGCAACATTGGCAGTGTATCAAATACTTGTTCTCCCCACTGTATATGCAATGTATACAGTAACTACGTATTTATACTATGATCCTCCTATTCTATTGAATGCCCACCGCCGTCATATGTCATGTCTGCTTAGATTTATTACTTGGCTCTTCAATGATAGGAGTAACAGAAAAGGTTAACTTTGATTTTATACATGTAAAGACCAACAAAATCCAACTTAGCACATGAAATGTGCATGGGCTCCATGATGGGAAAAAAAGCATATGGTTCTCGAACTCTTAAAGAGATTTTCAGCAGATGTGGTTTTCTTGCAACAGTTACATAAAAAAATGAGAAATGGAATATTTAAAGAGGAACTGGGTTGGGGAGGCCTATGCTGCCACCTATTGTAGTAACAGCAGAGGTGTAGGCATCCTGCTTAATAATAATACACAATTTCCTGTATATCCCAGCATATGGACCAAGAAGGCCGTTTTCTGAATTTTACCTTACATTGTGAAAAATCCTCAATTATTTCATTGTATATCCCACCAGGAGCAAATCTGATGTTTTTAGACTGAATTCAAGCTATATTAGATCAAATCCAGACAGGAACAATTATTTTAGTAGGTGACCTAAATCATACATTTTATAAGATTGACAGACGTAGTAAGGGAGCCTCTACAAATAATTTACAGGACACCTGGAGATTACTATTCCTAACTTCAAAAGATGATTTCTTTTTTTCCTCAAAGTAAGAAACGCTATTTAAGAATGGACTATCTTTATTTCCAAAAATGCACTTAACAATTTACTGAATTAAAAAAAATCATGATATAGTGATATCGGATCATTCTCCGGTATCATGCTTAATTACACCAATAGAAAATACAGTTACCGACAGAATTTGGAGAATGAAAAAAGCACATCTTCTGGCCGTCAAATTAATACAAAATATACGTAAATGAAAAATGTTTAACATTACAAATACAGACATAGAAGACAGAGAAAAGCCGACCCCAGATATAATCTGGGATGCCTTTAAAGCATACATTAGGGGAATTATAATCCCATACTCATCAAAAGTCAAATCTGATTTAGTAATTAAAATCACATAAAAAATAAATCACTATCTTAGAAAAAGACCTTCAAAAATCTTTTCATGATAAAGATAAAAATCTTGATCTTATCTTTAACATTTGAAGAGAGCCAACAACTACGTGTTAATCTCAAGTAAAGCATACTACTTAATGGCAAACCTGGTAAATATCTCACGGCTCTCACAAAACAAATACACGCTAAATCAGTTCTAATTTTAAAAGATAAAGATAAAATGTGGTAATTACAAAAAACTATGATTAATACATTTTAAAAGCATCTATGAAATGTATAAAAATCAGAATTAAACAATAGCTTTCTTAGACTCAACAACCCTGAAGCAATTATCTGCAGACAATAATTCCTAAAACCAGAGATCACCCAAAAATAAATATTAGATATTGTTAAAACATTAGCACGGAGAAAAGCACCAGGAATAGATGGCTTTCCCATAGAATTCCATACAACATTTTGGGACAAAGTTGCGCCCCTATTTATACAAAAGACAACACACGTCACTCAATTCAGTACTTTCTAGTTCCATGTATCAAACAGTTATTTCAATTAATGTCTCATTTAGCCCTTGGTCAGAGGTCACCTCTGGTGTGTCACAAGGAGGTGTGGTCTCACCATATCTGTTTCTCCTTTACATGTCTGCCCGAAAAGTTGTCTTCAGTGACACTCTGGACACTGGGTATACAGATGATGTAGGGCTGTCCCGAGCCATAGCCAGAATTCAAGAGGACACTTCCATGGGCTTGGAGGGCAAGCAGCTGGAATAGTGGGCCACGTCCAACAACATGCTCGTGAACAGGAAAAGTCAGTGGAAATTCTGATATGTTTTTCAAGAGACCCTCCACAACCTTCACCACTCACTGGGGGATGGGAAGTACCAGTGGTAACAACAACCAAGTATCTTGGTTTTCATCAAGACTCTAACCTCAGTGGTGACAGACACGTGCAGCAGTCAGTGAGGAAGGCCTCAAAACGCCTATTCTGAAGATCTGGTCACAGTATACACTACACTAGTCAGGACTTGTCTGGAATACGGTGGAGTGCTGTTAGTTGGATGCAGCAAAAGCAGCAGGCCCAACTAGACAGGGTGCAGAGTAAGGCCTTGAGAATCATTTCCAGAGGTGGAGAGCAGAGCAGGTGAGAGCAGGTGTAATAGTGTTGCTTCCGTCCCTCTCCTCGCCCCAGCCTGGGCTCGAACCAGGGCCCCTCTGAACACATCAACAACTGCCTCCCACGAAGCATCGTTACCTATCGCTCCACAAAAGCAATGGCCCTTGCAGAGCAAGGGAAACAACTACTTCAAGGTCTCAGAGAGGGTGACGTCATCGATTGAAACGCTATTAGTGCGCACCCCGCTAACTAGCTAGCCATTCCACAAAGGTTACACAGGCTGCAGTGCACCTGGTGAAGGACATGCACACTCTTGACCATCCACTGAATGACCTACTCCCTCCAAAAAGAGGTAACTGCACCACCTGAGAAACATCCACAAACTGTCCTGTATAACTGTCTGTACGAACTGCCTGAGAAACGCCACTCTGCCCACTGCTGTCAGACTGTAAAATAACTCTCGCTCTTAAATGTTTTTCCCTAAAATTCTATTTTTAACAATCACACTTTAACATTTCAATTTCCACAATGAAAAATATACTGCAATGTTTCAAGGGTCCTGTATTCTATTTATGTCACGTATTATCTATTATGGACTTCAAATGAGTGTTTTGCAATTCTTAAATGCTGACCACACCGCTCGCGTCGCGTGTGCGAGTGTTGCAAAATAAATGTACACATACATGTTATTCAAACATTGCACCCATACTGCTCGCGCAAGTCAACGAGCGTCTGCGTAGCCAGGCGCTAAAATAGAACTTGGTTCTGTTTGTGATGCTTGATATGCTGCAAGTCCCGCCTCTCCCATCTCCTCATTGTTTTTTTAAGAGCATATACCGACGTGGGTGATTGAAAGATGAACTGAGGTACCCACTCCAGTCCAGTTGGTTGTGGTAATACACCTTAAAGTTGGTTGCCAACCAACATATAAAGTCCAAAGAAGAAGAAGAAGCCTGCAGGAGGAGAGATTACTAGAAACAAACTTTATCTGTGGATTAATTGTTGGAGTAGAGGACCTAGTGCAGTTCCAGGAAAATAACAACCCAATGTTTATATCCCAGGACAAATTTGCTAGCAACAGCAAGCTAGCTAGCTAATTTGCCATAAATGTTTAATGCTTTTTGGCCTGTCCCCAAATGAATGTAGTTGGTTCAGAGTTTGTTTTGATTTTTGAGCCTGCATGTCCTTATCGCGTCTTGTGTCGGGGGACAAAATCAACATGCATGCAGTCCAGTCAGCATGTAAGTAATGTAAATTATACATTTCTTTAGTTTTATCTGTAAGCAACAATAAATAAACTCAAATTCTGCAGCACAACAGCAGAGTAATGTCTAAGTGTAAAACTAACAATGACTCAATAATCCATGCTTTCTGGGAAGTCCAAAAGTTATAGACAGAGCTAGAAAGTTGGTGTCACGTGTGCTCCCTCTCCGGCCTCTAGGTCACCAGGCTACTAGTTATGGCGCACACCTGTCACCATCGTTACACGCACCTGTACGTCTTCAGACTCTATCACCTCCCTGATTATCTTCCCTATATATGTCACTCCCTTTGGTTCCTTCCCCAGGCGTTATTGTTTCTGTTTCTTGTCTGTGTGCTGTTAGTGGTTCTTGTTTTGTATTATGTTCCGTTTATTATATTAAAACACTCACTCCCTGAGCTTGCTTCCCGACTCTCAGTGCACATAGCTACAGAATAATGCCTCATCAAAGGGAAGCATCAGGGAGTGTTTTTTGTGTCAGTGGGAATTACGTCAGGTCCTGGAGCCGCTACAGGCTCCCATGCCTCAGCCAGATCTCCAGGCTCCCTTGCCTTCGCCAGCTAGTCAGGCTCTCATGCCTCAGCCGGATCGTCAGGCTCCCCTGCCTCAGCCGGTCTGTCAGGTTCACGCGCTCCAGCCAGAGACCGGTTCCCGCGCATCAGCAGGGGTGACCGGTCCGCTCCTGATCCCTGGGATCGTCCCTTTGGTTGGCGTCCTTCGGCTGGAGCCGAACGCATCAGAGAGGGGGTACCGTCATGTATGCTCTCTCTCCAGCGCTCTAGGTCGCCATGCTCCCGTGCCTCAGCCGGATTGACAGGTTCCCGTGCCTAAGCAGAGATGACCGGTCCACTCCTGATCCCCAGGATCGTCCTTTTGTTCGGCATCCTGCGACTGGAGCCTCGCATCGGGGGTACTGTCACGTGTGCTCCCTCTCTGGCCTCTTGGTCACCAGGCAGCTAGTTATGGGACACATCTGTCACCATCGTTACACGCACCTGCGCATCTTCAGACTCACCTGGACTCCATCACCTTCCTGATTACCTTCCCTACATATGTCACTCCCTTTGGTTCCTTCCCCAGGCGTTATTGTTTCTGTTTCAGTGTCATGTCTGTGTGCTGCTAGTGTTTCTTTTTTTGAATTATGTTCCATTTATTTTATTAAAACACTTACTCCCTGAACTTGCTTCCCGACTCTCAGTGCACATCGTTACAGAATAACACCTCACCTAAGGGAAGCATCATCGAGTGTTTTTTTGTGTCAGTGGGAATTACGTCGGGTCCTGGAGCCGCTACAGGCTCCCATGCCTCAGCCAGTGTCGTGAGATACCCAATGGGCTGCACGATTCTCTTCTTATCACTCATCTCTCAAAAAACGTATACTCTAAACTTGGAAATCAATCAATCCACCATCATTAACACAATGGAAAAATCTAATGATTTATTATTGAAAAATGAATTGGTACAATTTAAAGCCATGTAAAAAACAATAATGCAGGAACTAGGGATGGGGGTGTGAGCATGCGGGTCTGGGCAGAGGAGATGTAGTCGTTGTTTGTATGTGTCTGTAAGTTGTTGTTCGTATGTGTATGTTTGTATTTGGTGTGAATTTATAATTTTGGGGGAAGAAAAATGCAATATTATATACTGAACAAAAATGTAATGCAACATGCAACAATTTAACAATTTTACTGAGTTACAGTTAATGTAAGGAAATCAGTTTTACTGAGTTGCAGTTCATATAAGGAAATCAGTCAATTTAAATATATATATTAGGTCCTAATCTATGAACTTCATATGACTAGGCAGGGGCGCAGCTTTCGGTTACTGGCCCAATGGTCTTAACTGCTAGGCTACCTGCCGCCCCACAATAACCTTTTCTCCCAAAAAATTCTAGGAGGTCAAATTTAAACTCTACCTCAATAGATCCAATACTTTCATTAAATGGCTTTCAGCATCTCTTTCTATGGATTACAACTGATTATTAGTGGAAGATAATATTATTTTCTCCCCGTGTATAAAAATGATCAGATGTTATTTTGTGCTTCATAAGCTACTTGTTTGAGACTTTCTCAAAACTTCAGCTTCATTTCGATACAAAAACTCAAAATGCAATAATATTCAATAATAACCTGAAGTTTCTCTAACTTTAAATTGAAACCTTCTGTTCCCAGGACGACTGAGCCTGTTGACTACAGGAGGTGTTTGCGTGCGTGCGTGCGTGCGTTCATTAATAACGTAACTTACCGAGTGCTTGGACTCCATTACGGCCTGCTGTTAAAGATGCCTTGTTGCTGGAGGATCTGACAACATTACATTGTTATTTATCAGTCCACTATCGCTCTCTCTCTCTCTCTTTCGCTCTCTCTCTCTCACTCTCTCTCTCTTCCCCATCCCCCCCTTTCTGTCTCTCTTCCTCTATCCAACCATATGAGGGTTAGTATTTGGCCAAAATTGTTACCATGGCACTTTCTCATGCTCACGCCGTCCAACGGCCATTAAATCTAATAATGAATAAACTTCCGGCAGCGCCCCGAGCCAAGAGTTGCTGTTCATTTGCGTTTGCCCTTATAATATTTAATAAGGGCAGAGTTTGCTTTTCACAAACCACACACTCTCTTTCTGCTGTTGCTGATCCATATCGCTGAGATGATTATGCTTTTTTTCACCAAAAGAGAGAGAAGCAGTGAAGAAAGTGACAGCATAGTTGTTTCGATTTCACAGACAATCAGAGGTCTTAGAGAGTGAGAGAGGGGCCCAATCTTCCTCTCTCCTCTCCTCTCACCTGCTTCTTTAGAAACCCCTATAAGCCATCATAAGCCCTGTAACTCCAAGGCCAAGTTCACACACAATGTATTTCATGCTTCTCAAAGTTAAGGCTGTATTGGTAATATCATTCCTGCCTCCTTACACACACACACACACACACACACACACACACACACACACACACACACACACACACACACACACACACACACACACACACACACACACACACTCTCTTTATTTCTCTCTCTCTCTCCCTCCTCTTTACTCTCTCTCCTCACCTGTGCCCAATTTGTGTCAGAAGACTGTTCTTAATTGGAAGATCCAGAACCTTTTCCTCCTCCTCCTCTCTGTTCACATTCCCTCCCTCCCTCCTTCTCACCCTCCCTGGCTCTTTCTCTTTATTCCCACTGTCAGCTAGGAACATATGCATTTGACCTTGACATGGGTTTGTCATAAAAGAGAGAGCACTAATGATATGGAAGTGTAGGATTATAGCCCCCTGTGTGGAGTGAATTCTAATATGGTAACACTTAGGCTTACTGCAGACACTCAAGAGAAGGGTAGATACCGAGTGGAGGGGAGGATGGAGGGAGGATGGGAGGGCATGCAGATCTCTTGTTGAGTCATGTACCATTTGAAAAGTTTTCAAGTGTTTCAGAGGTGTAGACTATTTAACTCTGTCAATGTCTGTCTCCTGCTTTGTTTGTCTCTCATTCCTCATCTTATCACCCGCTCCCCTGGTGTCTGTCTTCCTCTTTCTTCCTCCCTTAACTCTACCGTGTGGCTCCTCCAGTCTTTCTCTCTCCCATCCCGGTCTTGTCTGGCTCCTCACGCACCGTGTGTCTCTTACTATTTCCCTCTTTCTTTCTCTTTCTTCCGTTCTCTCTCTTTGTGTATGTCCTGTCTCGCTCCCTTCCCTATCTGTTTGCTTTAACAGGCCTAGGGAGTACTGTGAAAAACTGGTCTCCCTCTCTCTCTTTCTATATCCTCCTACTAGTTCTCTCTCTTCCCTTCTTAATTTCTCTATATTTCTCTCTCCTACTTTCCCTGCTCTCTCTCCCTATTTCTTTCTTTCTCTCTCTCTCCTGATCCTCCATCCCTCTCTATTTCCCAATGAGAGATACAGCAACAGTGCAGGAGGGATAATAGGCTGGTAGTGAGATATTTGTGCCTCATAAATTCTCTATCGCTCAGCGTTATTTACGGCGCGGACAGGGATAGCAGCAACGCGACGGCCTCCGGTGTGCGACACACATCTTGTGTCCTTCCGTAACTGTCTCCATCTGCCCAGCCTCTCCCCCCGCTTGTAAATTAGAACCCCGCTGGCAGCTCCCCGAAGTCCACGCTCACATTAAAATGAGTTGCAAGTGTGTCACACCCTTTCCCTTCCCCCCTCGTACGCACTCAACCCCCCTCTTCGCAGGGGTTACTTAATTGAAAAAAGAGAGAGACAGAGAGAGAAAGAGATGGAGAAAAAATAGACAGACAGCGAGAGGGAGAGCAACAGACACAGACAAAGTAACAGACAGTTACAGAAAGAAAGGTAGAGAAACAGAGGAGGAGACGAGAAAGAGAGGTGTATTGGGGTTAGGGTTGACACATCAGTGTCCCCCTCAGAAGCTCAGGTAGCATGTTAGTTAAAGGTCTCACATTAGCTAAAGGTTTTCAGTGAGACGTGTGTCTGCCATTTAAAGGTTAGGAAGACAACACGGCCTGTTACACAGCCTTACAAGGCAGCATACAGTGGGTGGGGTCACCAGGTCAAGTTTCTCTGGGGTCAGGGGTTAGAGGATATCGACCTGAGGTGACCTGTGGCGGTTCTGGTGACATTGTGTGAAGGTTACATGTCTAACGTGGGTTTTTAACATGTGTGATGTGTTGGTGTGGTGTAATTACCCTGGTCTTACCCTAGACATCAGTCAGCTTAGGAGTTGAGGAGTGTGTGTGGAAAATGAGAATGTGTGTGTGCTCGTGTGCATGCGTGTGTGTGTGTGTGTGTGTGTGTGTGTGTGTGTGTGTGTGTGGGTGTGTGTCATGGTGATGTAAAACCGTGTGTCCAGAGTTTAGACTTTATTTCTGTTTTTTCTCTCTCGCTCTCTCTCTCACTTGCTCTCTCTCTCTCAATTCAATTCAATTCAAAGGGTTTTATTGGCATGGGAAACATTTGTTTACATTGCCAAAGCAAGTGAAATAGATAATAAACAAAAGTGAAATAAAGAACAAATAATGAACAGTAAACTTTACACTCACAAAAGTTCCACAGGATAGAGACATTTGAAATGTCATATTATGTGCAAATAGTTAACCTCTTGGGGCTAGGTGGGACGCTAGCGTGCCACCCGTGGTGCACTCCATCAACAGCAGGTGCATTTCAAGAGCGGCAAATTTGAATCCAAATAAATGTCAAAATTCAAATTTTTCAAAAATACAACTATGTTACACCATTTGAAAGATAAACATCTCCTTAATCTAACCACGTTTTACGATTTCAAAAAGGTTTTACGGCGAAAGCATAAATTTAGAGTATGTTAGGACAGTACATTTACAAGAGTTGTGTGTAATGTTTTGTCAAGTCAAAGACAGGGTCACCAAAACCATAAAACCAGCTAAAATGATGCACTAACCTTTTACAATCTCCATCAGATGACACTCCTAGGACATTATGTTAGACAATGCATGCATTTTTAGTTCTATCAAGTTGATATTTATATACAAAAACAGCGTTTTACTATGGCATTGATGTTGAGGAAATCGTTTCCCTCCAATAACCGGCAGTCAAGTCAGCGTCACAAATTAAATAATTAAAATTAGAAAACATTGGTAAAATATTATATTGTCATTTAAAGAATTATAGATTTACATCTTTTGAACGCAATCAACTTGCCAGATTTAAAAATAACCTTACTGGGAAATCACACTTTGCAATAATCTGAGCACTGTGCCCAGAAAAATACGCGTTGCGATACAGACTAGACGTCATGTTGGGGAGATCTAAAATCGAAAATACTATGTAAATAATCCATTACCTTTGATTCTCTTCATCAGATGTCACTTCCAGGTATCACAGGTCCATAACGAATGTAGTTTTGTTCAAAAAAGCTCATCATTTATGTCCAAAAATCTCCGTCTCGTTAGCACATGATGTAAGCCAGCCGGACTTCTCGTCATGAACGAGGGGAAAAAATATATTTCCGTTCGTTCAAACATGTCAAACGTTGTATAGCATAAATCATTAGGGCCTTTTTTAACCAGAACATGAATAATATTCAAGGTGGACGAATGCATAGTCTTTTATAACGTATTGGAACGAGGGTACCCAACATGAAGTAGCGCGCCAGGTGTCTAATGGGACATCACCGTTCCATGGCTCTTGTTCGGTCAGATCTCCCTCCAGAAGACTCAAAACACTTTGTAAAGGCTGGTGACATCTAGTGGAAGCAATAGGAAGTGCCAAAATATTCCTAAACCCCTGTGTTTTTCAATGGGATAGGTTTAAAGTCAATACAACACATCAGGTATCCACTTCCTGTCAGAAAATGTCTCAGGGTTTTGCCTGCCAAATGAGTTCTGTTATACTCACAGACACCATTCAAACAGTTTTGGAAACTTTAGAGTGTTTTCTATCCATATATAATAAGTATATGCATATTCTAGTTACTGGGTAGGATTAGTAACCAGATTAAATCGGGTACATTTTTTTTATCCAGACGTGCAAATGCTGCCCCCTAGACCCAACAGGTTAAAGTACAAAGGGGAAAATACATAAACATAAATATGGGTTGTATTTACAATGGTGTTTGTTCATTACTGGTTGCCCTTTTATTGTGGCAACAGTTAACAAATCTTGCTGCTGTGATGGCACACTGTGGTATTTCACCCAAAATATTAGGTCGTTGTAAAATTGAACAGCTCTTTTCTGGATTTTGATAATTAGCAGGTATCGGCCTAATTCTGCTCTGCATGCCTTATTTGGTGTTTTACGTTGTACACGGAGGATATTTTTGCAGAGTTGTGCATGCAGTCTCAATTTTGTGTTTGTCCCATTTTGTGAATTCTTGGTTCGTGAACGGACCCCAGACCTCACAACAATAAAGGGTTCTATAACTGATTCAAGTATTTTTAGACAGATTCTAATTGGTATGTCTAATTTTATGTTCATTTTGATGGCATAGAAGGCCCTTCTTGCCTTGTCTCTCAGATCGTTCACAGCTTTGTGAAGTTACCTGTGGCGCTGATGTTTAGGCCGAGGTACAGTATGTATAGTTTTTTGTGTGCTCTAGGGCAATGGTGTCTAGATGGAATTTGTGTTTGTGATCCTGGGAACTGGACCTTTTTTGGAACAGCATTATTTTTGTCTTAGTGAGATTTACTGTCAGGGTCCAGGTCTGACAGTATTTGTGCAGAATATCTAGGTGTGGCTGTAGGCCCTCCTTGGTTGGGGACAGAAGCACCAGATCATCAGCAAACAGAAGACATTTTACTTCAGTTTCTAGTAGGGTGAGGCCGGAAGCTGCAGACTGTTCTAGTGCCCTCGCCAATTTGTTGATATACTGTATATGTTGAAGAGGGTGGTGCTTAAGCTGCATCCCTGTCTCACCCCACGGCCCTGTGGAAAGAGACATGCATGTTTTTTGCCAATTTTAACCACACACTTGTTGTTTGTGTACATGGATTTTATAATGTTGTATGTTTTTCCCCCAACACCACTTTCCATCAATTTGTATAGCAGACCGTCATGCCAAATTGAGTCAAAAGCTTTTTTTAAACCAACAAAGCATAAGAAAACTTAGCCTTTGTTTTGGTTTGTTTGCTTGTCAATTAGAGTTTGCAGGGTGAATACGTGGTCTGTCGTATGGTAATTTGGTAAAAAGCCAATTTGACATTTTCTCAGTACATTGCTTTCACTGAGGAAATGTAAGTCTGCAGTTAATGATAATGCAGAGAATTTTCCCAAGGTTGCTGTTGACGCATATCTCACAGTAGTTATTGGGGTCAAATTTGTTTCCACTCTCTCTCCACTTCTCTCTCTTCACACCCTCTTACTCCACCTCTATCTTCATCTCTCTCTCTCTCTCTCTTCACCTCTCTCTATCCCTTTCTCTCCCCTCTCCATATCCCTCCCTCCACTTTCCTCTTTCCACCCTTCTTTGTACGCCTGGCCTCTTAATTGCTGCTAATCGTGTCCATTACCAGGAGAACAAGGTGCAAATTAAATAACGAGAGGAAGACAAATATTGATGTCAATTGATAGAGCCGCTCGCGGGGAGGCGGCAAGCACCAAAATAGTTTCAATACATCCTGATTAACCCCCATTTACATAGATTAATCAGGGACAATTACAAATGAAGATGATCACCAGCGAGGCTGATCGCTGCCACTCTGTCAAGTGACTGTGTCGGTGGGTGTGTGTGTGTCACAGGAGGGTGCTGAGGGGAGGACAGCTCATAATAATGGCCAGAACGGAGCGAATGGAATGTATTTCATTACCACAAGCCCATCCTCCCCAATTAAGGTGTCAAAAACCTCCTGTGGTGTGTGTTTGTATTTGTGCATGTGCCTGCGGGCTTGCGTACACACCGTACCAGTCAAATGTTTTTACACAAATACTCATTCCAAGGTTCTTTATTTTTTACTATTTTCTACATTGTAGAATAATAGTGAAGACATCATAACAATGAAATAACACATATGTAATCATGTAGTGCCCCAAAAAAATCTAAATGTATTTTATATTTGAGATTATACAAAGTAGCCACCCTTTGCCTTGATGACAGCTTTGCACACTATTGGCATTCTCTCAACCAGCTTCATGAGGTAGTCGCCTGGAATGCATTTCTATTAACCTCTATGGGCTAGGTGGGACGCTAGCGTGCCACCCGTGGTGCACTCCATCAACAGCAGGTGCATTTCAAGAGCGGCAAATTTGAATCCAAATAAATGTCAAAATTCAAATTTTTCAAAAATACAACTATTTTACACCATTTGAAAGATAAACATCTCCTTAATCTAACCACGTTTTACGATTTCAAAAAGGTTTTACGGCGAAAGCATAAATTTAGAGTATGTTAGGACAGTACATTTACAAGAGTTGTGTGTAATGTTTTGTCAAGTCAAAGACAGGGTCACCAAAACCATAAAACCAGCTAAAATGATGCACTAACCTTTTACAATCTCCATCAGATGACACTCCTAGGACATTATGTTAGACAATGCATGCATTTTTAGTTCTATCAGGTTCATATTTATATCCAAAAACAGCGTTTTACTATGGCATTGATGTTGAGGAAATCGTTTCCCTCCAATAACCGGCAGTCAAGTCAGCGTCACAAATTAAATAATTAAAATTAGAAAACATTGGTAAAATATTATATTGTCATTTAAAGAATTATAGATTTACATCTCTTGAACGCAATCAACTTGCCAGATTTAAAAATAACCTTACTGGGAAATCACACTTTGCAATAATCTGAGCACTGCGCCCAGAAAAATACGCGTTGCGATACAGACTAGACGTCATGTTGGGGAGATCTAAAATCGAAAATACTATGTAAATAATCCATTACCTTTGATTCTCTTCATCAGATGTCACTTCCAGGTATCACAGGTCCATAACGAATGTAGTTTTGTTCAAAAAAGCTCATCATTTATGTCCAAAAATCTCCATCTTGTTAGCACATGATCTAAGCCAGCCGGACTTCTCGTCATGAACGAGGGGAAAAAATATATTTACGTTCGTTCAAACATGTCAAACGTTGTATAGCATAAATCATTAGGGCCTTTTTTAACCAGAACATGAATAATATTCAAGGTGGACGAATGCATACTCTTTTATAACGTATTGGAACGAGGGTACCCAACATGAACTCGCGCGCCAGGTGTCTAATGGGACATCATCGTTCCATGGCTCTTGTTCGGTCAGATCTCCCTCCAGAAGACTCAAAACACTTTGTAAAGGCTGGTGACATCTAGTGGAAGCAATAGGAAGTGCCAAAATATTCCTCAGCCCCTGTGTTTTTCAATGGGATAGGTTTAAAATCAATACAACACATCAGGTATCCACTTCCTGTCAGAAAATGTCTCAGGGTTTTGCCTGCCAAATGAGTTCTGTTATACTCACAGACACCATTCAAACAGTTTTAGAAACTTTAGAGTGTTTTCTATCCATATATAATAAGTATATGCATATTCTAGTTACTGGGTAGGATTAGTAACCAGATTAAATCGGGTAAAAAAAAATTATCCAGACGTGCAAATGCTGCCCCCTAGCCCTAACAGGTTAACAGGTGCGGCTTGTTAAACGTTAATTTGTGGAATTTCTTTCCTTCTTAATGCAAAGGGACTAGTACACAACGTTGTACGAGATATTCCGTTTCTTGTCAATTTCCCGCGTGGAATAGCCTTAATTTCTCAGAACAAGAATAGACTGACCAGATTCTGAATAAAGTTCTTTGTTTCTGGCCATTTTGAGCCTGTAATCGAACCCACAAATGCTGATGCTCCAGATACTCAACTAGTCTAAAGAAGGCCAGTTTTATTGCTTCTTTAATCAGAACGACAGTTTTCAGCTGTGCTAACATAATTGCAAAAGGGTTTTCTAATTATCAATTAACCTTTTAAAATGATAAACTTGGATTAGCTAACACAACGTGCCATTGGAACACAGGAGTGATGGTTGCTGATAATGGGCCTCTGTACGCCTATGTAGATATTCCATAACAAATCTGCCATTTCCAGCTACAATAGTCATTTACAACATTAACCTCTCTGGGCCAGTGGGACACTTGCGTCCCACCTACTCAACAGCCAGTGTAATCCCGTGGCGCGATATTCAAATACCTTAGAAATGCTATTACTTCAATTTCTCAAACATATGACTATTTTACACCATTTTAAAGACAAGACTCTCGTTAATCTAACCACACTGTCCGATTTCAAAAAGGCTTTACAACGAAAGCAAAACATTAGATTATGTCAGCAGAGTACCCAGCCAGAAATAATCAGACACCCATTTTTCAAGCTAGCATATAATGTCACATAAACCCAAACCACAGCTAAATGCAGCACTAACCTCTGATGATCTTCATCAGATGACAATCCTAGGACATTATGTTAGACAATACATGCATGTTTTGTTCAATCAAGTTCATATTTATATCAAAAACCAGCTTTTTACATTAGCATGTGACTAGCATGTGACTAGCATTCCCACCGAACACTTCCGGTGTATTTACTAAATTACTCACGATAAACGTTCACAAAAAACATAACAATTATTTTAAGAATTATAGATACAGAACTCCTTTATGCACTCGCTATGTGCGATTTTAAAATAGCTTTTCGGTGAAAGCACATTTTGCAATATTCTGAGTAGATAGCCCGGCCATCACAGGCTAGCTATTTTGACACCCACCAAGTGTGGTACTCACCAAACTCCGATTTACTATTAGAAAAGTTTGATTACCTTGATTACCTGATTACCTGCTGTTCTTCATCAGAATGCACTCCCAGGACTTCTACTTCAATAACAAATGTTGGTTTGGTTCCAAATAATCCATAGTTATATCCAAATAGCGGCGTTTTGTTTGTGCGTTCAAGACACTATCCGAAGGGTAAAGAAGGGTGCATTTCGTGACAAAAAAAATTCCAAATATTCCATTACCGTACTTCAAAGCATGTCAACCGCTGTTTAAAATCAATTTTTAGGCTATTTTTCTTGTAAAAAAGCGATTCCGACCGGGAGTCGTTGTTTTCGTTCAAAGAGAGAGAAAGTAAACATGGTGTCGGCTCGTGCACGCGCCTCCAGTCTCATTGTCCTCAGATCGACCACTTACCAAATGCACTACTGTTTTTCAGCCAGGGCCTGCAAAGCCACCATTCATCGTTCTGGCGCCTTCTGAGAGCCTATGGGAGCGTTAGAAAATGTCACGTTGTGCCAGAGATCCCCTGTTTTGGTTAGAGATGATCAAGAAGGCAAAGAAATAGTCAGAGAGAGCGCTTCCTGTTTGGAATCTTCTCAGGTTTTGGCCTGCCAAATGAGTTCTGTTATACTCACAGACACCATTCAAACAGTTTTAGAAACTTTAGGGTGTTTTCTATCCAAATCAAACAATTATATGCATATTCTAGTTACTGGGCAGGGGTAGTAACCAGATTAAATCGGGTACGTTTTTTATCCGGCCGTGCAAATACTGCCCCCTATTAACAATGTCTACACTGTATTTCTGATCAATTTGATGTTATTTTAATGGACAAAAAAAGTGCATTTCTTTCAAAAACATGGACATTTCTAAAGGTCCCCAAACTTTTGAACGGTAGTGTATATATTTTTTTCAAATATTTTCCTTATTTATTTATTTTTTCCCTAACTCTACCACCCCTCCCCTAATTGGAGTAAACTAATGGACAACAATACTTAGGTTTCCACTTCCAGCTGATACATACTACGTACATTTCACTGACAGTATATTTTACATCAGTTATTGTCGCGTCCTGACCATAGAAAGATGTTATTTTCTATGGTAGAGTAGGTCAGGGCGTGACAGTTTAAAAAAAAATGTTTTCTATTTCTATGTTGTCAGGTTCTAGTTTTGTATTTCTATGTTGTGGTTTTGTTTGGGATGATCTCCAATTAGAGGCAGCTGGTCCTACTTAAGTAGGGTTTTTTTCCACCTGCGTTTGTTGGAGATTGTTTTTGAGTACGTGTATGTTTACTCTGCGTCACGGTTTATTGTTTTTGTTATTCAGTTTATTTATATGTATTGCATAGTTTCACAGTGTAAATAAAATGTGGAACGACACACATGCTGCACTTTGGTCTGCTCCTTCCTATGACAACCGTGACAGTTATCTTTTGTTTGTTTTTTGTCCTACCCTTGAGCTACCCACAACCCCTCCCATCTATCTCTGAAGACCATCCAGTTTTGATTTTTAGCTGTCATATATTTTTCCGTTGTGATGTTTATCAAGAGATCTGAACCTTCAAGTTTCAACAGATTGTAAATTAAAGATAATCACTTTTGCTAAGAGTATTATTATATTGTTGATGAATTGACTATGACTTGGATTGATTGTATCCCCCATATACTGTATACAGTGTAACATTCTATTGGTTGCAATCATTTTTTACAATCATTTAAATGGAAAAACTCAAAAAAGTTTTGAATCCGGCATCGTATCAGTTCATAAACCATGTGCATTGGAATTGGTACACTGAAACTACACTGCTCAAAAAAATAAAGGGAACACTTAAACAACACAAATGTAACTCCAAGTCAATCACACTTCTGTGAAATCAAACTGTCCACTTAGGAAGCAGACTGATTGACAATAAATGTCACATGCTGTTGTGCAAATGGAATAGACAACAGGTGGAAATTATAGGCAATTAGCAAGACACCCCCAATAAAGGAGTGGTTCTGCAGGTGGGGACCACAGACCACTTCTCAGTTCCTATGCTTCCTGGCTGATGTTTTGGTCACTTTTGAACGTTGGCGGTGCTTTCACTCTAGTGGTAGCATGAGACGGAGTCTACAACCCACACAAGTGGCTCAGGTAGTGCAGCTCATCCAGGATGGCACATCAATGCGAGCTGTGGCAAGAAGGTTTGCTGTGTCTGTCAGCGTAGTGTCCAGACCATGAGACCATGGAGGCGCTACCAGGAGACAGGCCAGTACATCAGGAGACGTGGAGGAGGCCGTAGGAGGGCAACAACCCAGCAGCAGGACCGCTACCTCCGCCTTTGTGCAAGGAGGAGCAGGAGAAGCACTGCCAGAGCCCTGCAAAAGGACCTCCAGCAGGCCATAAATGTGCATGTGTCTGCTCAAACGGTCACAAACAGACTCCATGAGGGTGGTATGAGGGCCCGACGTCCACAGGTGGGTGTTGTGCTTACAGCCCAACACCGTGCAGGACGTTTGGCATTTGCCAGAGAACACCTAGATTGGCAAAATCGCAACTGGCGCCCTGTGCTCTTCACAGATGAAAGCAGGTTCACACTAAGCACGTGACAGAGTCTGGAGACGCCGTGGAGAACGTTCTGCTGCCTGCAACATCCTCCAGCATGACCGGTTTGGCGGTGGGTCAGTCATGGTGTGGGGTGGCATTTCTTTGGGGGGCCGCACAGCCCTCCATGTGCTCGCCAGAGGTAGCCTGACTGCCATTAGGTACCGAGATGAGATCCTCCTCCTTGTGAGACCATGTGCTGGTGCGGTTGGCCCTGGGTTCCTCCTAATGCAAGACAATGCTAGACCTCATGTGGCTGGAGTGTGTCAGCAGTTCCTGCAAGAGGAAGGCATTGATGCTATGGACTGGCCCGCCCGTTCTCCAGACCTGAATCCAATTGAGCACATCTGGGACATCATGTCTCGCTCCATCCACCAACGCCACGTTGCACCACAGACTGTCCAGGAGTTGGTGGATGCTTTAGTCCAAGTCTGGGAGGAGAACCCTCAGGAGACCATCCGCCACCTCATCAGGAGCATGCCCAGGCATTGTAGGGAGGTCATACAGGCACGTCGAGGCCACACACACTACTGAGCCTCATTTTGACTTGATTTAAGGACATTACATCAAAGTTGGATCAGCCTGTAGTGTGGTTTTCCACTTTAATTTTGAGTGTGACTCCAAATCCAGACCTCCATGGGTTGATAAATTGGATTTCCATAGATTATTTTTGTGTGATTTTGTTGTCAGCACATTCAACTATGTAAAGAAAAAAGTATTTAATAAGATTATTTCTTTCATTCAGATCTAGGATGTGTTGTTTAAGTGTTCCCTTTGTTTTTTGGAGCAGTATATTTTGCAACCTGTATGGTACAGCTGTACTTTTTTTGGTCCTTTTTATGAAACAGGTATACTTTTTTATTTATCACAATTTTCTTTAGCCAATGTTGGTCTTTAATGCAGGGCCCTGAATTTTTCTCTACTTACAGTGACATTGGTTTCGGATATGGTCATCCAGCTACACATTCATTCATAGACACAATAATCCAACAGACAATTTTGCAGTAAAGATCAATTCAGAGTTCCAACACTCTCTCTTCTCTGCTCTCTTACTCATACTGTATCTCCTTCTTCACCCTTATCGGCATAGCCGCAGTCTGGCAGTGTGCCTGTTTGAGACACTGTTCCTGTGATGTCCCGTGGAATGTAGGAGCCCTCAGCTAGTTATTGTGATCAAAGATAACTGTCATTTACAGTAGCACACCAGACAGTCAGACACACTGATACAGTCTGAGCATTAACATTCTAGCATTATTTTCCTCTTTCCTCTTCTTTGTTCTCGCTATCTTTCTCAATCTCTTAATTTTCTATTCTCTCTTAAACACAGAAACTTGCTGCTTCTCTCTCTCTCTCTCGCTCTCACTCTCTCTGTCTCTTGCTGTCTCTCGCTCTCTCTCTCGCTCTCTCTCTCTCTCTCTCTCTCTCTCTCTCTCTCTCTCTCTCTCTCTACCTCTCACTCAATCTCTCACTCTCTCTTTCTCTCTCACTCTCTCTCTTGCTCTCTCTCTCTTTTCTCTCTCTCGCTCACTCTTTTCTCTCTCTTTCTCTCTCACTCTCTCTCTCGCTCTCTCTCTCTCATTTCTCTCTCTCTCTTTCATCTCTCTCTCTCGCTCTCTCTCCATGATGCTCCAATTTTCCTTTTCTATTTCTCCAAATAGCTTGTCAATTACTGAGGGAAAGAGTCAATCTCAACCAGGCCTTTTATTAAACATTTTAAAACATCCACAAGATGCTGCGGAGCCTTAAAAAAACATAGATTTCAATAAATATTTCAATACGACACCATTGAGTGTGTGGTTTGTGTGAATGTATGTCTGTGTGTTTGTGGAGCAGGGGTGTATAAATATTTCATGCTCTACCTATGTGTGTGTCATTGCTGTAATTGTAACTGTAATCGTAATCAGCTCACACTAGTCTGTTTCCCTATGTTGCGTCAGTATCTTAATGGCTATATTGTGAGAGAGCAGGTGAAATGTTCAATAGGCCTTTGTGTCTGATATGACTGCTGATAAGACCCCTACATGCACTATTGCTCTCTGGCAGTGTAAGCCCCTCAAAGATGCACGCACGCACGCACACACACACACACACACACACACACACACACACACACACACACACACACACACACACACACACACACACACACACACACACACACACACACACACACACACACAGGCCATGCTGACAAAGTGAACGCTAGGCTACAGGACTGATTCGCTAGAACACACTACAACGTTCATGAGTTTCATCAATAATTGTATCGACGAAGTTGTCCCCACAGTGACCGTACATATTTAACCAAACCAAATGCCATTGATTACAGGAAGTATTCTACGCTGGGCTAAAGTCTAGAGCTACCGCTTTTCTAGGAACGGACATGGACATGGACGGAAGAAATCCCGCTACGACCTCTGACGAGCCATCAAACATGCAAAAAAACAATATAGGATTAAGATCTCTTTCAGTAATACCAAATGATTTCACATGTGGAAAATCACATAATTTCACGTGAAATTTTACATGTGAAATCATTTGAAAACATGTGTTTCTGGAACACTTCACATGTGATCACGTGAAATGAATTTGTTTTCTCCGTAAGGGATGGAATCCTAGTACAACGGCTCCGACGCTCATTGGATGTGACAGGGCTTGCAGACTATTACGGATTACAAAGTGGGACCAAGCCATGAGTTGCCCAGTGATGCAGCCTTCCCAGATAAGCTAAATGCCTTCTATGCTTGCTTCGAGGTAAACAACACCTAGGCATTGATGAGAGCCCCTACTGTTCCTGACCACTGTGGGATCTCGGTCTCCGTGGCTTAAGTGGGTAAGACTTTTAAACAGGTTAATACTCGCAAGGCCACTGGGCCAGATGGAATACCAGGCCGCGTTCTCTGAGCATACAGACCAGCTGGCAAGTGTCTTCACGGACATTTTCAAACTTTCCTTGTCCCAGTCTGTAATTCCAACATGTTTCAAGCTAACCACCATTGTTCCTTTTCCCAAGAACTCTAAGCTCATCACCAACCTCGGGACCCTGGGACTGAACACCTCTCTCTGCAACAGGATCCTGAACTTCCTCACAGGCCGCCACGCTGACCCTTAACTCGGGGGCCCCCAGGTGTGTGTGCTTAGTCCCCTCCTGTACTCCTTGTTCACTCACAATGGCATGGCCAAGCACGATTCCAACACCATCATCAAGTTTGCTGATGACACAACAGTGGTAGGCCTGATCACCGTCAACGAGGAGACAGCCTACAGGGTGCAGGTCAGAGGCCTGGCAGTGTGGTACCAGGACAACAACCTCTCCCTCAACGTCAGCAAAACCAAGGAGCTGATCGTGGACTACAGGAAACAAGGGAGTGAGCACGCCCCCAGCCACATCGACGAGGCTATAGTGGAGAAGGTCGAGGGTTTCAAGTTCACCACTTAACATGGTCAATGCACACCCGCACAGTCGTGAAGAGGGCACAACAGTGCATCTTCTCCCTCAAGAGGCTGAAAAGATTTGGCATGGGCCCTCAGATCCTCAAGAGGTTCTACAGCTGCACCAGGCATCATGCCTGGTACGACAACTGTACCGCCCTCGACCGCGAAGCTGTACAGAGGGTTGTTCGGACGGCCAAGTAAATCACTGGGTCCGAGCTTCCTTCCACCCTGGACCTGTATCAGCTAGTGTCAGAGGAAGGCCCGAAAAATGTCCAAAGACTTCCGCCACCCAAGCCATGGACTGTTATCTCTGCCACTGTCCCGGAAAGCGGTACCGGAGCGTTGGGTTTCAGACGAACAGGCTACGAGACAGTTTCTATCCCCAAGCCATAAGACTGCTAAATAGTTAATCAAATGGACTATCTGCACTTACTCTATTTTGCACTGACTCACACATTACATACACACACACAAACTACATACGCACACACTCACTACATACGCATACACACACTGCATACGCACACACTACATACACACTACATACGCCGCACACACACACTACCTACGCATACACACACTTTCACACATGAACACATACACTCATCTTATATGCTGCTGCTACTTTGTTTCTTACTCTTATTATTATTTATCCTGATGTCACTTTACCTCTGCCTCCATGTACATACCCACCTCAGTTACCTCATACCACTGCACATTGAAATGGTACTGCTACTTCCCATATATACCTTCATTCTTGTGTGCTTTATTTGTCTTGTTTAAATTATTGCATTTTTTATCTGCATTGTTGGGAAATGCTTGTAATGATTTCACTGTTATATTCGACGTCTGTAACAAATAAAATTGCATTTGATTTGCAGCACTAATGCTATCCTCCAGCAGAGCAAAGCCATTTTCATTAATTCCACTCCATTAATGAGGAGAAAGAAGGGAAGAGAGAAAAAATATGGCTATCAATCCACTGTGTTGTTGGCAGGTGGAGATTGCCTCCCAAATGGCACCCTATTCCCCATAGGGCTCTGGTCAAAAGTAGTGCACTATGTAGGGAATAGGGTGTCATTTGGGATGTAACCATAGAAGCAGAAGCCAATTGAATTAGCTCTAATTACACAGTAGCCTTAAGATATTACTTCATCTGTAGCACAGCAGTGTAACTCAAGGTGGGAGTGTGTTTTTGTGAGGTGTGTACACACATGCTTACTCACACACACAGCGTAACGGCTCAGACACAGGCAAGCAGACACACACACACACACAGTCACACACTCACACACACTCAGCCCTGCCACGTTTTGCTAAGCATTGGGTGGCTCCCTCCCTGCCTCTTTCTCTCTCTCTTTGTACTTAATTAGGAGAGCAGCACTTACCAGGAAATTAAATGATATGAATCTAATTCATCTGATAACATTAGGTCAGTGATCACCTGGTGGTTTAGCTCTCCTCCCCATACAGCAATCACATCACACATTACAACACCAAAGACATGGCTTATGCTATGGAGGAGTGTGTGTGTGTGTGTGTGTGTGTGTGTGTGTGTGTGTGTGTGTGTGTGTGTGTGTGTGTGTGTGTGTGTGTGTGTGTGTGTGTGTGTGTGTGTGTGTGTGTGTGTGTGTGTGTGTGTGTGTGTGTGTGTGTGTGTGTGAATTGTCAACGAATACAATTTGACCAACTTGGGACATTTTGTTAGTCCCCACAAGGTAAAATGCTATATCTAAGGGGTTTAGGATTAAGGTTAGAATTAGGTTTAGGGTTAGTTTTAGGGTTAAAGTTAAGGTAAGGTTTTTAGGTAAAGGTTAAGGTTAGGGTTAAGATTAAGATTAGGGTTAGAGTTAGGGTTAGATTTAGGGTTAGAGGTTAGGGAAAATAGGATTTTGAATGGGACTGAATTGTGTGTCCCTACAAGGTTAGTTATGCAAGACTGTGTGTGTGTTTGTGTGTGTGTGCATTCGTGCATGTGCGCATGCTTGTGTCTGTACAGTGTGTTCTCAGTGCATGTTCCTCAGTCAACCCCACATGTTTCTCTCTCTCTCATTAGTGTTTTAAAGCCCCTCATCTGATACTGCTCAATATTCATCCCTCAACTTTTCTCCCTCTCCTCTCTTACCCCTAAGCAAATCGCAAGTTCCTGCCTAAACACCACACTTCCTCATCTCTTTCTCTCTCTCTCTCTCTGTGTAGGGGTAGAGAGAGCGAGAGAGAGAGAGCGAGAGAGAGCGAGAGAGAGCGAGAGAGAGAGAGAACAACAACCCCACCTCCCTAGCCCTCTACCTCTCCCCATCTCTTTTTAACTCTCCTTCATCCGGGTCCTCATTAGTTACCACAGTCACAAAGTCATTATGGCTAAACCCCGTCTATTTCTACAATTTCTCTTCTTATCTGATTTTAAACCTAACCCTAACCTTAACCCCACTGCTAACCTTATGCCTAACCCTATCCTTAACCACACTGCTGTTAACCTTATGCCTAACCTTAACACACTGCTAACCGTATGCCTAACCCTAACCTTAACCACACTGCTAACCTAATGCCTAACCCTAACCTTAAATACATTTTAACCATGTAGACCATTTTCACTGTGCGGCTGTGGTAACTAGTGAAAGCCCTTCATCAGTCCCTGACATATCTGGCTCTACTCTGTGTACTACATCAAACAACTGTGTAAAGCATCCTTCTATCACCTCAAACAACTGTGTAAAGCATCCTTCTATCACCTCAAACAACTGTGTAAAGCATCCTTCTATCACCTCAAACAACTGTGTAAAGCATCCTTCTATCACCTCAAACAACTGTGTAAAGCATCCTTCTATCACCTCAAACAACTGTGTAAAGCATCCTTCTATCACCTCAAACAACTGTGTAAAGCATCCTTCTATCACCTCAAACAACTGTGTAAAGCATCCTTCTATCACCTCAAACAACTGTGTAAAGCATCCTTCTATCACCTCAAACAACTGTGTAAAGCATCCTTCTATCACCTCAAACAACTGTGTAAAGCATCCTTCTATCACCTCAAGAACATTTCCAAACTCCGTCCCACCCTCACTCAGTCTGATGCAGAGAAGCTCGTCCATGCCTTTATCTCATCAAGGCTGGACTACCGCAACGCACTCTGCATCAGGATCCCTGGCAGGAGTATCCAGAAGCTCCATTACATCCAGAACAGCACTGCCAGGCTCCTGATGAGAGTGCGTAAACAGCATCACATCACCCCCATCCTGGCATCTCTGTACTGGCTCCCCATCTCATTCCGGGTTGAATTCAAAACCCTCCTGCCCTCCTGCTGACTTTACAGTGTATTCATGACAATGCCCCTCCTTATTTCACTCCCTCTTTCTCCATAACCCCGTCCGTACCCTCAGGTCATGCGACAGCCTGCTCCTACACGCCCCCAGGATCAAGGTCCGCTTTCAGCTTGACCCTCCCGGACCACGTGAAGGTAGCATAGACTCTTGGCTCCTTTAAAAGCGGCCTAAAGACCTTTCTCTTTAGGAAGACTTTCTATTGGTAGCTGTGGTCTTGGTGTCCTTGTCCCTTATAGCATCAGCTGGGTTCTTTTTGTCAGTTACCCTGTCTAGATGTGTTTTTTTCAATTTGTTTTTTATTTTGTATTTTATGCACTGAGATTACAAATGTAATAAATTATTATTAAGACACATATACCCTTTGTAAATGCTAACTATGAGCCGTCATGCTACCTTAGTTCTATGGCATGACGTAGCTAAATCAGTCCCTTACTCCCTCCTCCCGCTACTCCCCCGAGAGGAAAAGTGCAACACCGAAATGGTTTCCCAGGGAATCCCAGATGTTGATTTGATCTCCATTCATGACTGCCCTGGGTCACCATGACTACTGGGTCACCATGACTACTGGGTCACCATGACTACTGGGTCACCATGACTACAATTCACTGAATTGAATTTGAACTAAAGGAAGTAGAATTTATTTCAATGAAATTCAAATGGATAATTTATTCTACACATCACCATTGTAAAGTTGATTTTGATATCATGTATGGTTACCACCACCATGTATCATAAGGTTAAAACATGTAGTTTTCTCCTAAAATGTCCCAGAATGCATTAGACACAACACTGTAGTATGGAAGGGAACAATTTAACATCATGACAAAGAAAAATAATCTAACAAAAAAATTATCCTACAAAATTTTAACTGGTATGTATATTCTTTACATTAGTGGCAGATCCTTTTGATAAAAGATTTGTCAAATGAATGAGACTTTCATGTTTCATCTCTCAGTTGAATTGGTTTGATTTGCTTTGAATTCAATTATACTTCCTTCAATTCAAATTAAATTCAAATTCTGCTTCCTGTGGGGTGTGGTCAATTCAAATGTATTTTAAATTAAATTCCGAAATACCAAATTAACCCCACCCTGCCACCCAGACTAACTGGTAGAGAGGGGTCAAAGACCAGGACTTTTCTGGGGTCACGGGTCTGTCATGAGAGAGATATGGCTATGATGACACACACACCTTTGTGTTCTGTTAGAGATATAATTATGGCACCCGGAGGTCAGGACTGTGGTCTGTTCCTGTCACAGTAAAGTGATAGTGGAGAGTATGATGAGTTATGATTGGCTAGGTGTGCAGTACATAGAGTAATGATTGGCTAAAGAGCTTTCGAAGTGTAAGAAATAACACTCTCTTTTTCGACTCTCTCTTCATTACACATTTCTTACTCTTTACATTTCTAATTTAAAGTTTAAATTACCTATTGTCACTCTCTGCATTTGTCTCTATTTTCTACTCTCACTCTGTCTTTCTCCCCTAATTTCTGTTCACTTCTTGCCCTTTGGCACATTTCTCATTTACCCATTCCCTCTCTCTCCCTCCATCATCTCTGTCTCAGTTACTCTTTCTCTCAGCGTCTCACCCACTCCCTCTCTAACTCCTTTTTCCTTTCTCCATGACCATCGATTTTGCCGAATATGATACTGCAGCATATGTGTGTATGTGTGTGTGGGTCTATGTGTGTGTGTATTCTCAGTGTCTCCCCACATTGTGTCATAATCGCCGCTAGATTGATTTACGAGTCATTTTACACCTCTCTAAACGCTTGTTGAGTGATGTCTGCTGTCACAATACTCCTCCTCATCCCTCCATCTCTCCATCCCTCAGTCTCTCCATCTATCTCTCACTGGAATACATCCCTCACTCTCTCCATCTCTCTCTCACTGGAATACATCCCTCACTCTCTCCATCTATCTCTCACTGGAATACATCCCTCAGTCTCTCCATCTCTCTCTCACTGGAATACATCCCTCAGTCTCTCCATCCCTCAGTCTCTCCATCCCTCAGTCTCTCCATCCCTCACTCTCTCCATCTATCTCTCACTGGAATACATCCCTCACTCTCTCCATCTCTCTCTCACTGGAATACATCCCTCACTCTCTCCATCTATCTCTCACTGGAATACATCCCTCAGTCTCTCCATCTCTCTCTCACTGGAATACATCCCTCAGTCTCTCCATCCCTCAGTCTCTCCATCCCTCAGTCTCTCCATCCCTCACTCTCTCCATCTATCTCTCACTGGAATACATCCCTCACTCTCTCCATCTATCTCTCACTGGAATACATCCCTCACTCTCTCCATCTCTCTCTCACTGGAATACATCCCTCACTCTCTCCATCTATCTCTCACTGGAATACATCCCTCAGTCTCTCCATCTCTCTCTCACTGGAATACATCCCTCAGTCTCTCCATCCCTCAGTCTCTCCATCCCTCAGTCTCTCCATCCCTCACTCTCTCCATCTATCTCTCACTGGAATACATCCCTCACTCTCTCCATCTATCTCTCACTGGAATACATCCCTCAGTCTCTCCATCCCTCAGTCTCTCCATCCCTCAGTCTCTCCATCTCTCTCTCACTGGAGTACATCCCTCAGTCTCTCCATCTATCTCTCACTGGAATACATCCCTCAGTCTCTCCATCCCTCAGTCTCTCCATCTCTCTCTCACTGGAATACATCCCTCAGTCTCTCCATCTCTCTCTCACTGGAATACATCCCTCAGTCTCTCCATCTCTTCTTTCTGTTTAGGATCATGTTTGATGATATTTCTTGTCATATTGTCATTTGAGGAATTCTCTCTTTTTGTCTTTTACACACTTTTGTTACTTCTCTCCTTCTATTCAATTGCTCCCACTCCCAGGTTCCTTTTTTAAAATTGTTGCCTTCTGTACCCTGAGGCAAAGCCCTTGCACACACAAAAACTCAAACACACGCACACGAACTGGACAGGTGGTGCTGAATGTGCAGAAGCTGCAAGAGCTGTCAGACAAGCTATAGCCTGAAACATGAGTTAGTGCAGCCATCAGAGCTAGTGTGTGTGTGTGTGTGTGTGTGTGTGTGTGTGTGTGTGTGTGTGTGTGTGTGTGTGTGTGTGTGTGTGTGTGTGTGTGTGTGTGTGTGTGTGTGTGTGTGTGTGTGTGTGTGTGTGTGTGTGTGTGTGTGTGTCCAGCTACCCCAGGATTCAGCCCATCTATAACAGTATCTGGTAGGGAGGAGTGCAGAGCATGTTCCATTCATAATAGATCAGCACCTGATATGTATATCATCCACAGCATTAAAAGGTCCCAGATTATACTCTACTGGAGAGAGAAAGATAGAGGGAGAGAAAAAGAGAAAGAAAGAGGGAGAGAGAAATAGAGGAGATAGGGAGGAGCGAGAGAGAGAAGGACAGAGAGAGAGAGAGAGAGAGAGAGAGAAAGTAATGTCCAGTGAAATGAACACACATGAACACACACAAATGCCGAGATAGCTTTAGAGAGAAGCGCTCACACACACTTTCCATCTTTCACACACACTCACACACACACGTTCCTTCTGTCACACACTCTGGTGCTCAATTTAGTGTAATGGAGTCTGGTCAGGCAGGCAGGCAGGCAGGCAGGCAGGCATGCTGGATGGTGGGAGCAGGGTAAATTGCCTCTGCATAGCTGTAAATTAAAGCTGCAAAAGGCAGAGGGGAATTATATTAGCTTGGTGGGAAATTAATGTTTATTACTCCCTACTCCATTAGAGAGAGAGAGAGAGAGAGAGAGAGAGAGAGAGAGAGAGAGAGAGAGAGAGAGAGAGAGAGGGATTGAGCGAGAGAGAGAGTGAAGGATGGAGAGAGGGAGAGATAGAGGCATGAGAGAGAACAGAGATGGGGAGAGAGAGAGAAGGAGTGGGAGAAAAAGGGGGATGGAGAGACTGGGAGGAGAAAGAGCAGGAGAGAGAGATGTTGTTTTTGTGAATGGCTGTGGTTGGACCGCGGTCACCAGTTTGAGATGACCAGATGCCTGCCTCCATTTCACTTCAAACGCCATTTTTATTATTTTATCTCTCTATCTTCTCTAGCAAAGTCCAGAACAATAAGCTGGTGAAGGGTGTGTGCATACGGTACATAGAGATACACACACATAGTTTTGGGGTATGGTATATATACAGTGTTATATGGTATATAATATTTGATTAGAAGTGTAGTTCAATTTGCCCCAACCTGTCTGGATTTTAATTTAAAGCTAGAAAAAAATCCCGAAGTAATTGATCTGGATTCGACTACAACACGATTGGACAGGGAAATAGAGGAGCATGTGTGTGCGAGAGTGTGAGTGAGTGTGTGTGTGAGTCCGTGTAAGCTATGTCCGTGCGTGCGTGCTTGCTTGCTTGCCTGCGTTCCTGTATGTGTCCAGGCATGTCTGTGTGTGTTATAGTTGTGCTGAACGTGAGTGTTTAGATGCTGCTTTCTGGTCAGCACTAAAGGCAGGCAGGGAGGCAGGGAGCATCCCGACCATGTATTATTCAACTAGCTTTTATTTACCTCATCTAACATCTGTCTATGCCTAACACAGCCAAATAACCTGGAGATGAAAGTGGGATGAGAGGAGAGGAGAGGAGAGGAGAGGAGAGGAGAGGAGAGGAGAGGAGAGGAGAGGAGAGGAGAGGAGAGGAGAGGAGAGGAGAGGGATGAGAGTAGAGGAAAGAGGGATGGGAGGAGAGGAAATAGGGATGAGAGGAGAGGAGGAAAGGAGAGGAGTGGAGAAGAGAGGGGAGGAGAGAGGAGAGGACAGGAAAGAAGCGGAGAGGAGAGCAGAGGGGGAGTGGAAAGGATAAGAAAGGAGAGGAGAGAGGGATGAGAAGGGAGATGGCTCACCCTTTCTAGCTCTCCTATTTTGATAATAGTCTGAAAGATACATGAGTTGTCCCACTTACAAGATAAATATTTAATGTGAAAATATTTACCTGTCTGTCGCTCTACTTCTCTGCAAAGTCAAAGACACAGGTTGAAGACTGGGTCTGCATGCAACCTACGCACACACACACACACACAAACACACACCTGTGTTCTGTTGTGTCTCTGAATGATGAACAGAGCCAGTCTACCTGAAGACAAATCACTGAAATGTAACCGTCTGGTGTAACGTTCTGAAAGTTTACCCTGACTGACTGTTAGTGGTGTGAAGTATTTATGCTTTAGGCCGGTTATGTATTTTCAGCTTCATTCTTTTATTGACTCAGAAGATGTTGTCTAGTACTTGGCCTCACGGTGCTCATTCAGAGGATCTACACAAACGCGCGCACGCATGCACACACTCACACACACTGAGGTGTGTGGGTGTGTTCAGAGTGTGTGTGTGTGTTTGTTTGCTGTGAGTGAGTAACCATGTCATGTATCCTGCCTTTTCCACTGTTCAGTTCCTCCTCATCTTTTTATCACCACTTTGTTGTGAATTAGTGTGCTCCGTCTGCCGTGAACACCCACTGCTGTTAGGACGTGTGTGTGTGTGTTTACAGAGGTTTGAGTGCTACCTGACCCGATGTTTCCTCTTTCCCTCTTGCTCTACCTTTCCTCTCTTTCATTAACTCTCTCTATTTCCCTGTTTCTCTCTACAACTTTTTTCTACCTCTCCCTTCTTCCATCTCTCAAAAGTAATCACTTCATTCCCCATGTGGCTCTCTTTCCCTCCCACCACCTCCATTTCTCCACCCTCCATCCCTCCCTATTTCCCTCCCTCCACTCCCCCATCTAACCTCCATTTCCCCAGGTGTCACCTTTGGCAAATCTTGCAGAAAATGTATTTGATTGGGCAGAGTGCTTGCCAGTCAATATTTCTGCCTCAACTTGCTGAGATGGGCGAGACAGGGGGTTTCTGGGTAGTAGAACTCAGACAGGATCTGGGCACCTGCCCAACAACACACCCACTCCCCTCCCACTCATCCATTCTATCCTTCTATCATTCTATCATTCTATCATTCATTCGCTCGCCTTCTTTCTCCATCTCTCTCTCTCTGTTTCTACCTCTCACATGGTTGGTCTCTCCATCTTTCTCCTAGCTCTACAGTACCTCGTTAGATGTGTGTTATGTTTTCAGACCAAGGGAGTTTTCAGTTGATTAATTGAATATTGGATTTCAGTTGTCTTCCTAAATTGACGAGAGTGTATGTGTGTGCATGTGGTCAGCTGGTGAGTTTAGGGAATGTAGACAGTTCTCATTCCATGGCAATCAATGTGTTTAAGTAGGGAGGGGGAGGGGGTAGGGAGGTGGAGGGAGTAGGGAGGTGAAGGGGTAGGGGGTGGAGGGGTAGGGAGGTGGAGGGGGTAGGAGGTGGAGGGGGTAAGGGGTTGGAGGGGGTAGGGAGGTGAGGGGGATAGGGGGTGGAGGGGGTAGGGAGGTGGAGGGGGTAGGGGTAGAGGGGGTAGGGAGGTGGAGGGGGGTAGGGAGGGTGAGTGGGGTAGGGAGGTGGAAGGGGGTAGGGGTGGAGGGGGTAGGGGGGTGGTAGGGAGTAGGGGTGGAGGGGGTAGGGAGGTGGGGTGGTAGGGAGTAGGGGTGGAGGGAGTAGGGAGGTGGAAGGGGGTAGGGGGTGGAGGGGGTAAAGAGGTGGGGTGGTAGGGAGTAGGGGGTGGAGGGGGTATGGAGGTGGAAGGGGGTAGGGGTGGAGGGGGGTATGGAGGTGGAAGGGGGTAGGGGGTGGAGGGTGGAGGGGGGTATGGAGTGGGGGGGTATGGAGGTGGAAGGGGGTAGGGGAGGGGTTGAGTAGAGGAACGATGGAAGAGTTGAGAAAGAGCAGGGTCATGTTAATGTTGAACGGAAGGACATTCCAGAAGGACATTGGAGGGGCATGGTTGCCCTGGCCTCCCTCCCTCCCTCCCTCCCTCCCTTCCTTCCTTCCTACCTACCAACCTCCCTAACGTATCTCCCTCCCTTCTCTCTCCATCCATCCCTCCCTGACCTGGCTGAGCTGCACACTGGGCTGCCTGACCACACCACACTCACTGAGCCTAGCACACGATCGATGGACAGAGGGAGGGAGTGAGGGAGAGGTTGGAGAGATGCAAAGGATGGAGGGTGTGATGCAGAGGGAAAGAGAGACATTGAGAGGTTGAGGGAGAGAAGGCAAGAGGGGCGGGAAAATAAACTGATTGCGAGTATCTCTCCTTTTCTCTCCCTCTCCCCCTCTTTCTCTCTCTCGCCTGCTCCCCCTCTCTACTCCCTCATGCTTCCCTTCTCTCTCTCTCTCTTTACTCCCCTTGGCACAGTAGTGACATGGCATTTAATAGACTCCCCGGCGTGAAACAAACTACCTCAATTAATTCCTCTGACTCAGCCCTGGTCTTTCTCTCACTCTCCTCTTACTCTGCTTTCACACCTCCAGCCAGAGGGCTGAGGGTTGTGTGCATATGTGTGTGTGTGTGATACAAGCTATCTGCAGGCCATTTGAGTGTCTGTCTCTCCAACCTCCTCTAAGCTGAACAGGAAGCAGACAGACAGGTCAGGGGAATGCATGTGTGTGTAGCACCGCTGTGTAGTTACATTAAGGACCATTGTGTGAGAAATCTCCAGTCTCCTACTGACTGACTCCCAGACGACCCTCCCTGCTCGCTCCCCCGTATAGGATTCCGTCCCAAATGGCAAACTATTCCCTACATAGTGCACTACTTTTGACCAGGGCAATATGCGCCCTATATATAGGGACTAGGGTTTGAGACACAGGAAATACCAATCTCATACACTCTTTTATTTGAAATGAACAAACACCCCCTCATCCTCAGTTGCTACACTCAGTCATATGATATGAGTCCTATCCAATACCACACACGTCTTGCATTATTACTGTCCATGTCATTGTTTTTCTTGTCATCTAATTGTAAGCCAATGCTGTTGGCTGTAGGTTATCTCAAACTTTCCCCAGTCCTTCACGGATCTGTGTGTGTGTGTGTGTGTGTGTGTGTGTGTGTGTGTGTGTGTGTGTGTGTGTGTGTGTGTGTGTGTGTGTGTGTGTGTGTGTGTGTGTGTGTGTGTGTGTGTGTGTGTGTGTGTGTGTGTGTGTTTGTGTGTGTGTGCGTTATTAAACAGGTGATCACAGAAACGATCACCTGTTTAATCAGCTCCTCCTCCCTAATTTTGCCGATACACACCACTCCCTTTTCTTTCCTCTCTTCCCTCCTCTCCTCTTCCCTTCTTTACTCCCACCCCTCTCCTCCCCCTCTCCCTCCATCTCCTCTCTTCTCTGCCTCTCTCCACCTCACCATTCCACTCCAAGTCAAGTTGCATTTCCATTTTAGAATTGCTTACTAGGCCCTTTGTGAATAGAATCAAATTACACTGAAAAGCACTGATTGATTCTTTTTCAACACAAAGGCTTTTCATGCTTTAAGCTGCTATCAGCCCCTGGGCCTCTGTTGTACTGCCTGTTGAAGCCAGACCAGACGGTCATTGTAGTCATTATAGTATGAATGGTAAGAGGTAGCGGGACATGGAGAAGAGGGGAATCGGGGAGGATGGGCAATGTAAATAAGAGGTTGGAGGGGGAGGGTGGGGGGAGTGAAGGTGTGTGTGTGTGTCGATGGGATGTGTGGTTTTTAATAGACTCAATACTTACTTAAACATTCACACACACTCTCACTAACTCACTCTCTCTCTCTTACTGAGATTCTCATTGCAGACTGTCATTTTCTAGAGCAGAGTGAGCCCTTACTGATGAGAGAGAGACTGATGAGAGAGAGAGAGAGAGAGAGAGAGAGAGAGAGAGTGTGTAAACGGGGGCTCAGTCCCCGTAGGTATTCCAACAAGCTCTTAGTCTCACTGCAGAATGAGACGTTCATCCATGTTCTCCAAACGTCACATTTTGAAGTTGCTCCAAACGTCACATTTCTAAGTGTTTTTGTTGCTCCTACTGCTGTATATCTTGGGGGATTGTGAAGACACCTTTGGAGACAAACCACAATTGGGGGAGACAAACCACGATGGCGCCAGAGGAGAGTGCTGCTGACTTAAAGGCTCTCAACCATGCTATTTTTTTTTGTTGTGTGTTTTGTTCGTGACTTGTTTTGTACATAATGTTGCTGCTAACGTCTCTTATCACCGAAAGAGCATCTGGACATTATAACTGTGATTGCTCACCTCAAACTAGATGAAGAGTTCTTCTTCAATGAGTCGGACGGGAGGATATACTACTACAGACACTCGACCAGGCCCAGATCCCCGTGATTCGCTGGAGAAGGAAACAGAGATTTTGTGGAAAAAGATCTGGGTGCCTTGTGAGGATCAGGCGTTGAGTGGCTAATCTGTCCTTGCCTTCCATCCTGCTAGCTAATGTTCAATTGCTGGAAAATAAATGGGACGAGCTGAAAGCATGTATATCCGACCAACGGGACATTAAAAACTGTAATATCTTATGTTTCACCGAGTCGTGGCTGAACGATGACATTAAGAATATACAGCTGACTGGTTTTACACTCCATCGGCAGGACAGAACAGCAGCCTCTGGTAAGACACGGGGCAGGGGCCTATGCATCTATGTAAACAACAGCTGGTGCACAATATCTAAGGGAGTCTCAAGGTTTTGCTTGCCTGAGGTAGAGTATCTCGGGATAAGCTGTAGACCACACTATCTACCTAAAGAGTTTTCATCTGTATTTTTCGGAGCTGTCTACATACCCCCACAAACCGATGCTGGCACTAAAACCGCACTCAATGAGCTGTATACCGCCATAAGCAAACAGGAAAACAATCATCCGGAGGCGTGCTCCTAGTGGCCGGGGACTTTAACCTCTCTGGGCTAGGCGGGACGAATTCGTCCCACCTACGTAACAGCCACTTGCAGCCTGTGGCGCGATTTTCAAAACCTTAAAAATCCTATTACTTCAATTTCTCAAACATATGACTATTTTACAGCTATTTAAAGACAAGACTCTCGTTAATCTAACCACACTGTCCGATTTCAAAAAGGCTTTACAACGAAAGCAAAACATTAGATTATGTCAGCAGAGTACCAAGCCAGAAATAATCAGACACCCATTTTTCAAGCCAGGATATAATGTCACCAAAACCCAGAAGACAGCTAAATGCAGCACTCACCTTTGATGATCTTCATCAGATGACAACCCTAGGACATTATGTTATACAATACATGCATGTTTTGTTCAATCAAGTTCATATTTATATCAAAAACCAGCTTTTTACATTAGCATGTGACGTTCAGAACTAGCATACCCCCCGCAAACTTCCGGGGAATTCGCTAACATTTTACTAAATTACTCACGATAAACGTTCACAAAAAGCATAACAATTATTTTAAGAATTATAGATACAGACCTCCTCTATGCACTCGATATGTCCGATTTTAAAATAGCTTTTTGGTGAAAGCACATTTTGCAATATTCTAAGTACATAGCCCAGGCATCACGGGCTCGCTATTTAGACACCCGGCAAGTTTAGCACTCACCATAATCATATTTACTATTATAAAAGTTTCATTACCTTTTGTTGTCTTCGTCAGAATGCACTCCCAGGACTGCTACTTCAATAACAAATGTTGGTTTGGTCCAAAATAATTCATCATTATATCCGAATAGCGGCGTTTTGTTCGTGCGTTCCAGACACTATCCGAAATGGTAAAGAAGTGTCGCGCACATGGCGCAATTCGTGACAATAAAATTCTAAATATTCCATTAACGTACTTCGAAGCATGTCAACCGCTGTTTAAAATCAATTTTTACGCCATTTTTCTCGTAGAAAAGCGATAATATTCCGACAGGGAATCTCCTTTTCGGCAAACAGAGGAAAAAATCACAAAGGCGGGGGCGGTCGGGTCATGCGCATAAGCCCAGAGTCCCTTGATCGGCCACTTGAGAAAGGCGATAATGTGTTTCAGCCTGGGGCTGGAATGACGACATTCTGTTTTTTCCCGGGCTCTGAGAGCCTATGGAAGACGTGGGAAGTGTCACGTTAGAGCAGAGATCCTTAGTAAAAGATAGAGATGGAAAAGAAGTTCAAGAAATGGTCAGACAGGCCACTTCCTGTAAAGGAATCTCTCAGGTTTTGACCTGCCATTTGAGTTCTGTTATACTCACAGACACCATTCAAACAGTTTTAGAAACTTTAGGGTGATTTCTATCCATATGTAATAAGTATATGCATATTCTAGTTACTGGGTAGGAGTGGTAACCAGATTAAATCGGGTATGTTTTTTATCCAGCCGTGTCAATACTGCCCCCTAGCCCTAACAGGTTTTAATGCAGGGAAACTTAAATCAGTTTTACCTCATTTCTATCAGCATGTTAAATGTACAACCAGAGGGAAAACAATTCTAGATCCCCTTTAATCCACACACAGAGACAAGTACAAAGCTCTCCCTTGGCAAATCTGACCATAATTCTATCCTCCTGATAACTGGCTTTATCAATAAGTGCATCGAGGATGTTGTACACACAGTGACTGTACGTACGTACCCCAACCAGAAGCCATGGATTACAGGTGACATTCATACTGAGCTAAAGGGTAAAGCTGCCGCTTTCAAGGAGTGGGAATCTAACCCAGAAGCTTATAAGAAATCTCGTTATGCCCTTCGATGAACCATCAAACAGGCAAAGCGTCAATACAGGACTAAGATAAAATCGTACTACACCGGCTCCAACGCTCGTCGGATGTGGCAGGGCTCGCAAACTATTACAGACTACAAAGGGAAGCAGAGCACAGAGCTGCCCAGTGACACGAGCCTACCAGACGAGATAAATAACTTCTATGCTCGCTTCGAGGCAAGTAACACTGAAACATGTATGAGAGATTCAGCTGTTCCGGACGACTGTGTGATCACGCTCTCCGCAGTCGATGTGAGGACGTATACTCAGAGCATGCGCTGACCAACTGGCAATGGTTTTCACTGACATTTTCATCCTCTCCCTGTCTGAGTCTGTAATACCAACATGTTTCAAGCACACTACCATAGTCCTTGTGCCCAAGAACACTAAGGTAACCTACCTAAGTGACTACCGACCCGTATCACTGACATCTGTAGCCATGAAATGCTTTGAAAGGCTTGTCATGGCTCACATCAACACCATTATCCTAGAAATCCTAGACCCACTACATTTTTCATACCACACCAACAGATCCACAGATGATGCAATCTCTATTGCACTCCACACTGCCCTTTCACACCTGGACAAAAGGAACACCTATGTGAGAATGCTGTTCAACACCATAGTGCCTTCAAAGCTCATCACTAAGCTAAGGACCCTGGACAAAACACCTCCCTCTGCAACTGGATCCTGGACTTCGTGACAGGCCACCCCCAGGTGGTAAGGGTAGGTAGCAACACATCCGCCACGCTGATCTTCAACACGGGGGCCCCTCAGGGGTGCGTGCTCAGCCCCCTCCTGTACTCCCTGTTCACTCATGACTGCACGGCCAGGCATGACTCCAACACCATCATTAAGTTTTCTGATGACACAACAGTGGTAGGCCTGATCACCGACAACGATGAGACAGCCTATAGAGAGGAGGTCAGAGACCTGACCATGTTGTGCAAGGACAACAACCTCTCCCTCAATGTGATCGAGACAACAGAGACTATAGGAAAAGGAGGACTGAGCATTCTCATCGACGGTGCTGTAGTGAAGCAGGTTGAGACCTTCAAGTTCCTTGGCGTCCACATCACCAACAAACTAACATGGTCCAAGCACACCAAGACAGTCGTGAAGAGGGCACGACAAAGCCTATTCCCCCTCAGGAGACTGAAAAGATTTGGCATGGGTCCTCAGATCCTCAAAAGGTTTTACAGCTGCACCATCGAGAGCATCCTGACTGGTTGCATCACTGCCTGGTAACGGCAACTGCTCGGCCTCCAACCGCAAGGCACTACAGAAGGTAGTGCTTGCATCCCAGTACATCACCGGGGCCAAGCTTCTTGCCATCCAGGACCTCTATACCAGGCTGTGTCAGAGGAATGCCCTAAAAATTGTCAAAGACTCCAGCCACCCAAAGACTCAACCTCCAAGCCAGACTATTTGCATTGCACCCCACCCCCTCTGGAACTCTGCTTCTACTCTCTGTTATAATCTATACATAGTCACTTTAATAACTCTACCTACCTGTACATATTACCTCAATTACCTCAACACCGGTGCCCCCACACATTGACTTTGACTCTGTACCAGTTCCCCCTGTATATAGCCCCACTATTGTTATTTATTGCTGCTCTTTATTTATTTGTTATTCTTATCTCTTACTTTTTTTGTTGTATTTTCTTAAAACTGTATTGTTGGTTCAGGGCTTGTAAGTAAGCATTTCATTGTTAAGTTCTACACCTGTTGTATTTGGCGCATGTGACAAATAAAATGTGATTTGATTTGATGATGTCTTGTGGGGTATGCATGGGTGTCCGAGCTGTGTGCTAATTTTAAACAGACACCTCGGTGCATTCAGCATGTCAACACTTCTTACAAAAACAAGTTGTGATGAAGTCAATCTCTCCTCCACTTTTGGCCATGAGAGATTTGCATGCATTTTTATAATTGCATCTTTCTGTGTACATTTAAGGGCCAGCAATACTGCGCTGTTCTGAGCCAATTGTTATTTTCCAAGGTCCCTCTTTGTGGCACCTGACCACATGATTGAACAGTAGTCCAGGTGCAACAAAACTAGGACTTGTAGGACCTGCCTTGTTGATAGTGTTGTTAAAGAGGCAGAGCTTCGCTTTCTTATGGATGAACCTTTCCCCATCTCAGCTACTGTTGTATCAACATGTTTTGACCACGACAGTTTACAATCCAGTGTTACTCCAAGCGGTTTAGTCACCTCAACCTGCTCAATTTCCACTTTTTCCTTGCCACCCATTCTAAAAATTACTGCAGCCCTTTGTTGAGGGTTGCTGTGATTTCACTTGCTGTAGTAGCTGACGTGTATAGTGTTGAATGATCTGAATACATAGACACACTGGCTTTACTCAAAGCCAGTGGCATGTCATTAATAAAGGTTGAAAAAAGTAAGGGGCCTAGACAGCTGCCCTGGGGAATTCCTGATTCTGCCTGGATTATGTTGGAGAGGCTTCCATTAAGAACACCCTCTGTGTTCTGTTAGAGATGTAACTCTTTATCCACAATATAGCAGGGGGTGTAAATCCATGACACATATGTTTTTCCAGCAGCAGACTATGACTGATAATATCAAAGACGCACTGAAGTCTACTAAAACATCTCCCACAATCTTTTTATCATCAATTTCTCTCAATTATCAGTTATTTGTGTAAGTGCCGTGCTTGTTGAATATCCTTCCCCAAAAGCATGCTGAAAATCTGTTGTCAATTTGTTTACAGTAAAATATTATTGTATCTGGTCAAACACCATTTTTTCCAAAAGTTTACAAAGGGTTGGTAACATGCTGATTGGTTGGCTATTTGAGCCAGTACATTTTTTTATTTTTTATTTAACCCTTATTTTACCAGGTAAGTTGACTGAGAACACATTCTAATTTAAGGAAAAGGGGGATACCTAGTCAGTTGTTCAACTGAATGCATTCAACTGAAATGTGTCTTCCGCATTTAACCCAACCCCTCTAAATCAGAGAGGTGCGGGGGCTGCCATAATCGACATCCATGTCTTCGGCGCCCAGGGAACAGTGGGTTAACTGCCATGCTCAGGGGCAGAACGACAGATTTTTACCTTGTCAGCTCAGGGATTTGATCCAGCAACCTTTCGGTTACTGGCCCAATGCTGTACAGCAACGACCTAGGAAATAGTTACAGGGGATAGGAGGGGAACGAATGAGCCAATTGTAAAGGGGGCTTTACCATAAAAAAAACATGACGTTTAGGCACTCATTCCAAGTGGTTAAGCATGGGGGCTGGTGGGAGGAGCTATAGAAGGACGGGCTCATTGTAATGGCTGGAATGGAATAAATGAAACGGTATCAAACACATCAAAACATATGGAAACCACGTTTGACTCCGTTCCATTTACACCATTTTAGCTATTACACAGAGCCCGTCCTCCTATAGCTCCTCCCACTTGCCTCCACTGTGGTTAAGGTAAGGGTTAAGGATGGGGATAGGATTAAAACCAAAACTAAAACACCAGTGTCCACGACTGGGATCAAACACGCATCATTATGATCCAGAGTCATGGGATTACGCCCATCCACAACACCCTAGCCTACTGGATGGTAATAGTGCTCACTGTTGCCCCTAGTGGCCAGTTTGGAAGGCATTTCCCGATGTCCTCAGGACATGGATAGACATCCAATTTCGACGTCAATCTTGAACGAACTGGCTTGAGTATTCACCGAATCTATTGAGTGGGCTTTGTAATGGTAGTAGTATCTTCACACACACACCCTGTTATCTGCCCACAGGGGGTTAAGGCGATCGGGATGCAGAGGTGCAGCTTTATAGCTCTGTGGAATGCTTTAATCAATTTTACTGCAGATGTATAAAATACTGGGGGAAATAAATAACTGTTTCCCCATCTGCACACACAAACACACCAATGTTAGCACGTGCACACACGCACAGAAAAACACATACACACAAGCACAGGTGCATCCAGAAACGCGGTATGCACTGATGAAAACACACAACATCCCTCCAGCATAGGACCTGAGTAACCCTGCCAGCCAGGAGGTCCGGAGAGGATGGACTAATGGTTTACACCATATATAGTTAATGGCCTGGAGAGAGAGATGGAGGGAGAGAGATGGAGGGAGAGAGATGGAGGGAGAGAGATGGAGTGGAGGGATGGGGAGATGGAGGGATGATGTGGGGAGGGCAAGAGTTGGTTCGATGGGAGAGGGGTGCAGAGAGGAAATAAGGAGGGCGGGGAGGGGCGGGGTTACGGTAATGCCTGTGGTTTATGGTTCATTTCAACGAACCCACAGATGCAGGGACTAAAGATGGAGAAATACATATGGTCTATAACCACTCCCTGTCGTGTGTGTGTGTGTGTGTGTGTGTGTGTGTGTGTGTGTGTGTGTGTGTGTGTGTGTGTGTGTGTGTGTGTGTGTGTGTGTGTGTGTGTGTGTGTGTGTGTGTGTGTGTGTGTGTGTGTGTGTGTGTGACCACTAAGATGAGGCAGGAGGAGGGTGTTTACTGGTGTTTAGGAGGCAACATAGATTAGTTTTGCTTCAGGCGTCTCTCTTTCTCTCTCTCTCTCTCACGCGCTCGCTCTCTCTCTCTTGCTCTCTGTCTCACTTTCCTCCTTTCCTCTCTTTCCCCACCTCTTACCTTCTCCCTCTCTTTCTCTTTCTCACTCTCTCTTTCTCTCTCTTCCTCATCCATCCCCCCCTCTCTCTCTCCCTGTCCCTCCATCCTTCCCTCTCACTCCCCCTCTATCCCTCCCTCTTTATTTTGTCCAGAGCCACCCTAGTTAACTTGGAGAGCTTCCAGTTTAATGGTGTGAAGCTGGAAGTTTTTTAATTTGCCACACCATAAAATTAAAGTCCATTTTCCACATCAGGGAACTTAAGGGCTGACAAATGTTATCTGGAGAGAGCGACAGAGGAGGAGAGGAGACCAGCCTTTCTTTTATTTCACTTGTTTTATGTGGACTGGGTCTGTGCCTGGCTGCATCGGTGTGTGTGTGTGTGTGTGTGTGTGTGTGTGTGTGTGTGTGTGTGTGTGTGTGTGTGTGTGTGTGTGTGTGTGTGTGTGTGTGTGTGTGTGTGTGTGTGTGTGTGTGTGTGTGTGTGTGAAACACCAGAACGTGCAGAATGTAACATATTTGTGTCCAGTTATGACTTGTGACCAAACTCTAGCAGGACAGGACAGGTCCATTTGAGCTCCAGGGGCAAGAAGGCCTTGGCGACAATTTATTTCCCATCCCGTTTCATGACCTTAGAGCCACCTCACTGGAAGTGTGTGTTACTGTGCCTGCACTCAACAAGATCTTATGGTTCCTGGGGTCCAAACTCATTAAGGCACTTACATCACACATGTATGGGGATGTATGGTGCTGTATCTGTGCTATGCTACACTGGAGGTGTATGGGGATGTATGGTGCTGTATCTGTGCTATGCTACACTGGAGGTGTATGGGGATGTATGGTGCTGTATCTGTGCTATGCTACACTGGAGGTGTATGGGGATGTATGGTGCTGTATCTGTGCTATGCTACACTGGAGGTGTGTGGGGATGTATGGTGCTGTATCTGTGCTATGCTACACTGGAGGTGTGTGGGGATGTATGGTGCTGTATCTGTGCTATGCTACCCTGGAGGTGTATGGGGATGTATGGTGCTGTATCTGTGCTATGCTACACTGGAGGTGTGTGGGGATGTATGGTGCTGTATCTGTGCTATGCTACACTGGAGGTGTATCGGGATGTATGGTGCTGTATCTGTGCTATGCTACACTGGAGGTGTATGGGGATGTATGGTGCTGTATCTGTGCTATGCTACACTGGAGGTGTATGGGGATGTATGGTGCTGTATCTGTGCTATGCTACACTGGAGGTGTATGGGGATGTACTGTATGTTGCTGTAGCAGTTATATGGTATATTAAAGGTATTCTGTACTCTATGCTGCTGTAGTTATAGTCACAGTTTATATACATGTATGGGGCTGTATAGTGGAGGTGTATGACACACTGGAGGTGCTTGGTTCTGCTGTGTGTGTGTGTGTGTATTTGTGTGCTTGCGTCCATGTGTAGGCCTGACTCTACAAACTTGTTGGATGCATTTGTAGTTAAAGGGCCAGACAGTCCTTACACAAGACGGATAGCTGAGGATATAAATTGGTGAGCATGGCCCTTCCCTCTTTCCCTGTATGGAGCCATGGGGATGTGTGTGAGGACATGATGAATTCCATGAACAGTTAACTGGCGGGTTGGGTTGGATGATCTGAATTTCATTATGTAATAACGGAAATATTTTGGCCAGTGAATAATGAATGACTCGTCTCTCTCCGTTTTTCCCCACTCATCCCCTCATTTGCACCCATACATGCTGATGAAGTGCTATATCTATTTCTGTAGCAGCCGAGGAGAGTCCTCAATACATACTTATGTTCGGACCACAGAGGGAGAGGGAGAGGTAGACATTTTTTTATTCAATCACTTTGTTGCTATTTTCAGAAGTATGTGGTGAATTTTCTAAACTCTTAGTACAAAACTCCAAACTGGTAACACTTGTAATGCAGCAAGTCTTTTCAAAACCTTTTATTGTGCATACATTTTGTTTGGAGACCTCTTTCCCCACACGGCCATTGATAGAAAAATACAAGTTCATTGTGAAATACCATGAGAACAGTGGTTTAATCACCAGAACACAACATAATGATATCTTCTTATATATCTTCTCATTAGGCAATACACTTGCACTACCCATCGAAATTTACCCATCAAAAATGTAAAATCAAATTTCTATCATTTCTCAACAAACTCTCACAGTCTTACGTCAGAATTAAATGTTCATCCAAGTTTCTCAAACGTCACATTTCGAAGTTGTTCCAAACGCCAAATTTCAAAGTGTTTACGGCGAAGTTTAGGCATTAAGTCCAAAATCTTAAGGTAAGATTTGGGATAGGCTTAAAACAAAAAATTCAGAAACCACTTTCTATTGCTGGCAGATGCCACTCAACAACCTAGTAAAATCGAAACCTACTTGAAGGTAACTGCAATCACTGTTGCCCCTACTGGCCAGTTTCCACGTCATCTCCTGACGTACTCAGTCATGGATGGACGTCAAATACTGACTCATATCATGGGTGACCTGGTTGGCCCAAAAAGTAACATTTTGCATCTTTAACACCAGTGGAATTGATATTGACACCACCTGCAGTGAATTAACAAAGTATTTGAATCACAGTGGAATCAACACTGTGTGGAGTTGTTGCTACTCTACTATGTTGACTCAACATAGTGGAGTAACAACAACTCCACACAGTGTCAATCCCACATTGGAGGCTGCTGAGGGGAGGACGGCTCATAATAATGGCTGGAATGAAGCGAATGGAATGGCATCAAACATATGGAAAACATGTTTGATGCATTTGATACCATTCCACTGATTCCTCTCCAGTCATTACCATGAGCCCATCCTCCCCAATTAAGGTGCCACCAACCTCCTGTGATTTTGAGTTAATTTCCGTTAAAACTCTGAGTGAAAAGTACATGGGAGGGGCCTCATTATCATATTTCCCAGCATGCTTTGTTGCTTGTCGTGTTTTAGAATAGTTAGTTTAAAATATCTATGTTTCGAAATGCACATTGATTGATTCATTGATGTTATACTACACAAAGATAAACAACAAACAAGCTTTCACAGTCAGTGCAGAATTAGACGTTTATCAAAATTTCTCCAAATGTAAAATTTCTAAGTTGGTTCAAACGTCAAATTTCTAAGTGTTTTTGACATCCTGGATTATGATGATCAATTAAGAGCAGTCGGAGGAGCGGCATGTAGCCTAGGGTTTAGAGCATTGGGTCAGTAACCGAAAGGGCGCTGGTTTGAATACCCGAGCTGACAAGGTGAAAAATCTGTCACACTTAATCCTAGTTTGCTCCATGGGTTTTGTACTACTATGGCTGTAAAAGAACACATTTCACTGCACATTCTTTATTTTTTATGTATTTTAACAAATGAGAAGATAATCCTATCAAAAGTAATGGGAGAATTCCATTGTAACAAGCAATGACTTTATATGAACATGTATTGCAATGTATAGCATGTATTTCTAGATGAACACTGTTTACGTTTGGTGAAAAAGTGACCGTATGATTTTGTGTGTTGCACTTAGTCATTTGAACATGCGCTTAGAGTTTTCAAACAACTGAATTTTCAATGATCTATTTTGAGTTTTGTACTAAGCATTGTGAAAATGCACCATAACTTGTGAAAATTGCACCAAAGCGATTGAAAAAAGCTGTAAATAGATACAGGTTGAGGGACAGTGCCTAGTGAAAGTCTACATACCCCTTGCACAGTTTTTCTGTCTTAAAAGTACATCTAAAAAGGGACTAAATGTAATTGCTTTCTAACTGATCTATACAACCTGCTCCACATTTTCAAAGTGAAAGAAAAATGGTACACATAACATGATGATGTCACCACAATACTTGAAAATACAAAGGGTTTCACCCTGTGATATGTTGTATTGAATGTGACCCAAATGTAATGTCTTTGCCATGTTGTCTTGCAGTAGTACTTAAGGGTTTTGTGGTAAACATAATGGATGATTAAAAAAATATGTTTTAACGCAGGCTTCCTTCTTTTCAGTTCTTTGTCATAGAGACCATTAATGTGGAGTGAATGCAATGTTGTGAAACCCTCTGTATTTTCAAGTAGTGTCATGGCAGCCTCATGTTATGGGTATGCTTGTCACCGGCAGGGGCTGAGGAGTTTTTCAGGATCGAAATACATATGAAAGGAATAAAGCCCAGGTAAAAAGTAAGAGGAATATCTACCTCAGTCTTCTGGGATGAAGTTGTATTTTTCAGTGGCGTAGTTGTTGAGTGTTCTCGAGGGGTCCAGTCTCAATCCTGACTTTAAATCTGCTTGAAATCAGAGACAAGGTCTGAATACTGCTGTCTTCAAACCAAATTTACTGAGCTTGAGCAATATTTATAAAACAACATATATTCACTGAGTGTACAAAACATTAAGGACACCTTCCTAATATCAAGTTGCACCCGCTATTTTTGCACACCCCAAACAGCCTCAATTAGTCGGGGCATGGACTCCACAAGATGTGGAAAGCGTTCTGCAGGGATGCTGGCCCATGTTGACTCCAATGCTTCCCACAGTTGTTTCAAGTTGGCTGAATGTTCTTTGGGTGATACACACAGGAAACTGTTGAGCATGAAAAACCCAGCAGTGTTGCATTTCTTGACATAAACCGGTGCACCTGGCACCTACTACCATACCCCATTCAAAGGCACATAAATATTTTGTATTTCCCATTCACCCTCTGAATGGCACACATACACGATCCATGTCACAATTGTCTCAAGGCTTAAAAATCCTTCTTAAACCTGTCTCCTCCCCTTCATCTACACTGATTGAAGTGGATTTAACTAGTGACATCAATAAGGGATCATAGCTTTCACCTGGATTCACCTGGTCAGTCTGTATCATGGTGTCCTTAATGTTTTTGTACACTCAGTGTATGTTGCCCTAAGAGTTGATGTGCAGAGTTGGTAGAATCCTATTCAAATTGATTTACAGCTGTAATTGCTGACAAAGGTTCTTCCACCAAGTATAAACTCTGCGGTGTAAAGACATACGCAATCAAGACATCTTGATTCTGTATTTTTTATACATTTCTATACTTTTTCTTTCACTTTGAAAATGAGGAGCTGGTTGTGTAAAACTGTAGGAAAACAAATCAAACTGAATCCCTTTTAAGATACAATTTTAGGGCAGCAAAATGAAATGACTTTGCAAGGGGTGTGCAGACTTTCACTAGGCACTGTATATGTTGGGTAATTAATAATGAGAGGATTTAATTGGTGGAATATCGATGTCAAGTTTGTTTGACAACATTCACAGATAAACACAAACACACATAGCTTACTCTTACAAGCTCTCTTCTCTTCTGTTCTCCACCTTGTCCTTCATTATCCCTGTCTGTGATGTGATGTGAGTGTGTGTGTGTGTGTGTGTGTGTGTGTGTGTGTGTGTGTGTGTGTGTGTGTGTGTGTGTGTGTGTGTGTGTGTGTGTGTGTGTGTGTGTGTGTGTGTGTGTGTGTGTGTGTCTGTATGCATGCATTGCATGTGTGTGTGTGTGTGTGTGTGTGTGTGTGTGTGTGTGTGTGTGTGTGTGTGTGTGTGTGTGTGTGTGTGTGTGTGCGGGCAACAAGGTCTCACAGTCTCACTACACAATTAGATCAAACACGGAACCTTCTGATCTCGAGTCAGCCCTCACTGTTGCCTCTAGTGGCCGGTTTTGAAGTCATTTCCCAACGTCCTCAAGACATGGATAGACGTCCAACTTCGAAGTCACTGTTTAGCAATCTGCCTGGTTAGGGGGCCAGTTGTTTTTCTATTGTTTATTTCTGGGTTTTATCTATTTAATCTTTTCTTCACGCTCTACAGCTTTAACTGTTGGATCAGCACTTTCTATCCCTCCTTCTCTCTCTCTCTCGCCCCCTCGTTCACTCCCAGACTGCATTACAGTGTATGTGCATGTCGCTAGCACGTTTAGCTGAGAAAAAATACCTGCTGAGCAAAAATACTGTATGTACACATTTTCTCCATCACATTTTCTTCAGTTTTCTTCTCTATAACATTTTCTTAGTTTGTTATGAATATGTATTTTCTGAAAATATTATCAGTTTATTTGGCACTGCAATTTAGTGATATTTCAATACAATTTCACTGGTTCAAAATCCTTCTTTGTGACCTTTTTTTATCAGCTTGTCATTCATTTGTACTATATCATGTTCTCACCCTCCTTTTTTCTCTCACCCCTATCCTCCAGACTGGCTTCTTGTCTTGTAGGATTGATCTTTAGTCAGGTGTCAGTGTGAGGGTTAACACTACAGTCTAAGCCCTGTCTAAGCCGGGGGAGGGGGGTTCTAAGCTAACATATGGAATTGTTTTATCAATACGTTTTTTAGCTATTTGATTTTCAATTGTAAGACCCCTTAAGGTTATTGGATGAAACATTGAATTTGGCATTACTGCTATTAGTCAATAGAATCCCATTGAATAACATAATCACTACATGGAACAACAAATAATCCCCCAAAGAATCTAAAGGAAGTTTGTTCTGAAGTGTCTGTCCTAAATCTTAGGAAAGTTTTTTTTACATGTATTTATCTCCTTATTTTAAGCGCTGAACTATCTCTATATATGCTTCCATCCATTTTGTTTTACTGGTATCAGGGACTTTCAGACAACTTGTGTGAGGCTTGTGAGCAAAACAGAGAACACCATAGTGTTTGTGAGAGTCTCAGCTTCCCACAAAGGGGTCATATTAGTATGTAGCCAAAACTGTTTGGACACTAAAGACAGAAGTTGGCAGATCGGCTATACCGACTTCAGACGAGTCTTGTGAGGCTTGTGGGCGTCCTAGAGCCAAACAGTCCTAGAGCCAAACCGTCCTAGAGCCAAACCATCCTAGAGCCAAACCATCCTACAGCCAAACCATCCTAGAGCCAAATCGTTGTCGAAGCCAAACCGTTTTCGTGAGAAGACTGATTTTAGGGATGTCTCATGGTCTGGCAAACACCGCTCTAGCTCAGCCACCTTTCACCACAGATGTGGAAGAGCAATATCGGCAGATGCAGTGGATTTAAGACAAAGCACTTGAAAAAAAACAGATAACTCTAGCTTAAAAAGACCTATTTTGTTTAAGCGGGGGCGTGTCATTAATTTGTACTATATCATGTTCTTACTCCTCCTTTTTATCTCTCACCCCTATCCTCCAGACTGGATTATTGTTTTTTAGAATTGATCTTCAGTCAGGTGTGAGTGTGAGGGTTACAGACAGTAGTCAGGGTTGATCTTCAGTCAGGTGTCAGTGTGAGGGTTAACAGACAGTAGTCAGGGTTGATCTTCAGTCAGGTGTCAGTGTGAGGGTTACAGACAGTAGTCAGGGTTGATCTTCAGTCAGGTGTCAGTGTGAGGGTTAACAGACAGTAGTCAGGGTTGATCTTCAGTCAGGTGTCAGTGTGAGGGTTAACAGACAGTAGTCAGGGTTGATCTTCAGTCAAGTGTCAGTGTGAGGGTTAACAGACAGTAGTCAGGAATGATCTTCAGTCAGGTGTCAGTGTGAGGGTTAACAGACAGTAGTCAGGGTTGATATTCAGTCAGGTGTCAGTGTGAGGGTTAACAGACAGTAGTCAGGGTTGATCTTCAGTCAGGTGTCAGTGTGAGGGTTAACAGACAGTAGTCAGGGTTGATCTTCAGTCAGGTGTCAGTGTGAGGGTTAACAGACAGTAGTCAGGGTTGATATTCAGTCAGGTGTCAGTGTGAGGGTTAACAGACAGTAGTCAGGGTTGATATTCAGTCAGGTGTCAGTGTGAGGGTTAACAGACAGTAGTCAGTGTTGATCTTCAGTCAGGTGTCAGTGTGAGGGTTAACAGACAGTAGTCAGGGTTGATCTTCAGTCAGGTGTCAGTGTGAGGGTTACAGACAGTAGTGAGGGTTGATCTTCAGTCAGGTGTCAGTGTGAGGGTTACAGACAGTAGTCAGGGTTGATCTTCAGTCAGGTGTCAGTGTGAGGGTTACAGACAGTAGTCAGGGTTGATATTCAGTCAGGTGTCAGTGTGAGGGTTAACAGACAGTAGTCAGGATTGATATTCAGTCAGGTGTCAGTGTGAGGGTTACAGACAGTAGTGAGGGTTGATCTTCAGTCAGGTGTCAGTGTGAGGGTTACAGACAGTAGTCAGGGTTGATCTTCAGTCAGGTGTCAGTGTGAGGGTTACAGACAGTAGTCAGGGTTGATATTCAGTCAGGTGTCAGTGTGAGGGTTAACAGACAGTAGTCAGGGTGGATCTTCAGTCAGGTGTCAGTGTGAGGGTTAAAGACAGTAGTCAGGGTTGATTTCAGTCAGGTGTCAGTGTGAGGGTTAACAGACAGTAGTCAGGGTTGATATTCAGTCAGGTGTCAGTGTGAGGGTTACAGACAGTAGTCAGGGTTGATATTCAGTCAGGTGTCAGTGTGAGGGTTACAGACAGATGTCAGGGCTGATCTTCAGTCACGTGTCAGTGTGAGGGTTAACAGACAGTAGTCAGGGTTGATCTTCAGTCAGGTGTCAGTGTGAGGGTTAACAGACAGTAGTCAGGGTTGATATTCAGTCAGGTGTCAGTGTGAGGGTTAACAGACAGTAGTCAGGGTTGATCTTCAGTCAGGTGTCAGAGTTAGGGTTAACAGACAGTAGTCAGGGTTGATCTGCAGTCAGGTGTCAGTGTGAGGGTTAACATACAGTAGTCAGGGTTGATCTTCAGTCAGGTGTCAGTGTGAGGGTTAACAGACAGTAGTCAGGGTTGATCTTCAGTCAGGTGTCAGACAGTAGTCAGATTGATATTCAGTCAGGTGTTAGTGTGAGGGTTAACAGACAGTAGTCAGGGTTGATCTTCAGTCAGGTGTCAGTGTGAGGGTTAACAGACAGTAGTCAGGGTTGATCTTCAGTCAGGTGTCAGTGTGAGGGTTAACAGACAGTAGTCACGGTTGGTCTTCAGTCAGGTGTCAGTGTGAGGGTTAACAGACAGCAGTTAGGGTTGGTCTTCAGTCAGGTGTCAGTGTGAGGGTTAACAGACAGATGTCAGGGTTGATCTTCAGTCAAGTGTCAGTGTGAGGGGTAACAGACAGTAGTCAGGGTTGATCTTCAGTCAGGTGTCAGTGTGAGGGTTACAGACAGTAGTCAGGGTTGATCTTCAGTCAGGTGTCAGACGGTAGTCAGGGTTGATATTCAGTCAGGTGTCAGTGTGAGGGTTAACAGACAGTAGTCAGGGTTGATCTTCAGTCAGGTGTCAGTGTGAGGGTTAACAGACAGTAGTCAGGGTTGATCTTCAGTCAGGTGTCAGTGTGAGGGTTAACAGACAGTAGTCAGGGTTGATCTTCAGTAAGGTGTCAGTGTGAGGGTTACAGACAGTAGTCAGAGTTGATATTCAGTCAGGTGTCAGTGTGAGGGTTACAGACAGTTGTCAGGGTTGATATTCAGTCAGGTGTCAGTGTGAGGGTTAACAGACAGTAGTCAGGGTTGATCTTCAGTCAGGTGTCAGTGTGAGGGTTAACAGACAGTAGTCAGGGTTGATCTTCAGTCAGGTGTCAGTGTGAGGGTTAACAGACAGTAGTCAGGGTTGATTTTCAGTCAGGTGTCAGTTTGAGGGGTAACAGACAGTAGTCAGAGTTGATCTTCAGTCAGATGTCAGTGTGAGGGTTAACAGACAGTAGTCAGGGTTGATCTTCAGTCAGGTGTCAGTGTGAGGGTTAACAGACAGTAGTCAGGGTTGATCTTCAGTCAGGTGTCAGTGTGAGGGTTACAGACAGTAGTCAGGGTTGATCTTCAGTCAGGTGTCAGTGTGAGGGTTAACAGACAGTAGTCAGGGTTGATCTTCAGTCAGGTGTCAGTGTGAGGGTTAACAGACAGTAGTCAGGGTTGATCTTCAGTCAGATGTCAGTGTGAGGGTTAACAGACAGTAGTCAGGGTTGATCTTCAGTCAGGTGTCAGTGTGAGGGTTACAGACAGTAGTCAGGGTTGATATTCAGTCACGTGTCAGTGTGAGGGTTACAGACAGTAGTCAGGGTTGATCTTCAGTCAGGTGTCAGTGTGAGGGTTAACAGACAGTAGTCAGGGTTGATCTTCAGTCAGGTGTCAGTGTGAGGGTTAACAGACAGTAGTCAGGGTTGATATTCAGTCAGGTGTCAGTGTGAGGGTTACAGACAGTAGTCAGATTGATATTCAGTCAGGTGTCAGTGTGAGGGTTAACAGACAGTAGTCAGGGTTGATCTTCAGTCAGGTGTCAGTGTGAGGGTTAACAGACAGTAGTCAGGGTTGATATTCAGTCAGGTGTCAGTGTGAGGGTTACAGACAGTAGTCAGGGTTGATCTTCAGTCAGGTGTCAGTGTGAGGGTTAACAGACAGTAGTCAGGGTTGATATTCAGTCAGGTGTCAGTGTGAGGGTTAACAGACAGTAGTCAGGTTTGATCTTCAGTCAGGTGTCAGTGTGAGGGTTAACAGACAGTAGTCAGGGTTGATCTTCAGTCAGGTGTCAGTGTGAGGGTTAACAGACAGTAGTCAGGGTTGATCTTCAGTCAGGTGTCAGTGTGAGGGTAAACAGACAGTAGTCAGGGTTGATCTTCAGTCAGGTGTCAGTGTGAGGGTTAACAGACAGTAGTCAGGGTTGATCTTCAGTCAGGTGTCAGTGTGAGGGTTAACAGACAGTAGTCAGGGTTGATCTTCAGTCAGGTGTCAGTGTGAGGGTTAACAGACAGTAGTCAGGGTTGATCTTCAGTCAGGTGTCAGTGTGAGGGTTAACAGACAGTAGTCAGGGTTGATTTCAGTCAGGTGTCAGTGTGAGGGTTAACAGACAGTAGTCAGGGTTGATATTCAGTCAGGTGTCAGTGTGAGGGTTAACAGACAGTAGTCAGGGTTGATCTTCAGTCAGGTGTCAGTGTGAGGGTTAACAGACAGTAGTCAGGTTTGATCTTCAGTCAGGTGTCAGTGTGAGGGTTAACAGACAGTAGTCAGGGTTGATCTTCAGTCAGGTGTCAGTGTGAGGGTTAACAGACAGTAGTCAGGGTTGATCTTCAGTCAGGTGTCAGTGTGAGGGTTAACAGACAGTAGTCAGGGTTGGTCTTCAGTCAGGTGTCAGTGTGAGGGTTACAGACAGTAGTCAGGGTTGATCTTCAGTCAGGTGTCAGTGTGAGGGTTAACAGACAGTAGTCAGGGTTGATTTCAGTCAGGTGTCAGTGTGAGGGTTAACAGACAGTAGTCAGGTTTGATATTCAGTCAGGTGTCAGTGTGAGGGTTAACAGACAGTAGTCAGGGTTGATCTTCAGTCAGGTGTCAGTGTGAGGGTTAACAGACAGTAGTCAGGGTTGATCTTCAGTCAGGTGTCAGTGTGAGGGTTAACAGACAGTAGTCAGGGTTGATCTTCAGTCAGGTGTGAGTGTGAGGGTTACAGACAGTAGTCAGGTTGATTTTCAGTCAGGTGTCAGTGTGAGGGTTACAGACAGTAGTCAGGGTTGATCTTCAGTCAGGTGTCAGTGTGAGGGTTAACAGACAGTAGTCAGAGTTGATCTTCAGTCAGGTGTCAGTGTGAGGGTTAACAGACAGTAGTCAGGGTTGATCTTCAGTCAGGTGTCAGTGTGAGGGTTACAGACAGTAGTCAGGGTTGATCTTCAGTCAGGTGTCAGTGTGAGGGTTACAGACAGTAGTCAGGGTTGATCTTCAGTCAGGTGTCAGTGTGAGAGAGAGAGATGATATGGTGTAATTCAAGTGCATGTTGGAGGTGTCAGTGTGAGGGTTTAGCAGAGGATGTAGATTAAATGATGATGTGTGTGTTCAGAGCTTTTCCCAGAGGAGGACAAGTGGTCAAATTAGCACTAATTAGCAGGAGCATATCTCTTGAACTCACACACACACACACACACACACACACACACACACACACACACCCTCTGTCTTTCTTTTCTCCTATCTCTCATCTCCTTTCTTATTCTGCCACTCTGCTCAACTCGCTGTCCTGCCCTATCTATTCGTTCATCTCCCTTTTTCCCATTTTCTCATCATTTCCCCTTTCATCTCCACTCCTCTTCTTCACTATACCCTATTTTTCACTCCCATACCTGCTCTCCTCTCTTTGAAAAATGTTCACCTTCTCCAAACGACTACGATCGGTCTTTTTCCTTCCGTCTTGCTCCCATACATCCCTTTTCCTTCTCGTTTAGTACAGCTTTGATAAACGCACACAATTTTCTCAATCAGCCTCCATTTGTTTAAAAACAAGTCTGTTTTTATCTGTTTTTATCCATGTAGTGATCATGTTCCATCTCCCTCTTCCCTCTCCTGTCTCCCCTCTCCTGTCTCTCCTCTCCTGTCTCCCCTCTCCTGTCTCCCCTCTCCTGTCTCTCCTCTCCTGTCTCCCCTCTCCTGTCTCCCCTCTCCTGTCTCTCCTCTCCTGTCTCTCCTCTCCTGTCTCCCCTCTCCTGTCTCTCCTCTCCTGTCTCCCCTCTCCTGTCTGCTGTACCAGTTTGTTACGGAGGATGTCGACATAGATATATGATAAAATAGAATATATAATGAGTTAGACAAAGGGGATCTATGCAAATTTCTTGGCAAATCCCCCCATATTAAAGCTCTAACTACATGCACGGAAAACACATTTACATCTTCTATGCAGCATTGAAATCCTCCAACTCAGCATCTTGGATGTATACATTTGTCATAACCTGACTTACTTATGAAATACAGCATGCATGAAAGTATCAGCTTAAATCTTTTACTGAGCTATTTTTTTTTTTTTACAAATGATTTCAAATGTATGAGAAAAAATATATATATTTTCAAATAGCCTAGTCTCTGGGAGAGTTTTGGGATACATTTTGGTTGGATGAATCGTCTCTCTCTTTTACTGTGTGGAGACTGGGGGAGAGTTTGAAATCCAATTTCTTTTAACATGTGTTCTTGTCCACCTAAATGGTCTGTGAAGAATTGTCAGAGTTGGGGTGCAATTTGAAAGATTTCTGCAATGTTTGAAAACTTCATCCCTCTCTCTCGCCATCTATCCCTCTCTCTCTGTCCCTGTCTCCCTCTCTGAGTGTTTGATTAAATGAGTACGGTGTTCCTCGTAGAATATACCACTGACTCCCGTTATTGTTGTTATCAATCATCCTCTAACGGATCGCCATGGTAACACTCCACGGGGTCACCCCGGACCCTCTCCCTACAGTGATAAGGTTAACGAAAAAAGACGACAAAGAAAAATGGCGGGGAAAAACTTTAACAAAGCATATTTTCTTATTTTATGACTCCCTCTGACCTTTGAGCATATTAGCGTCTGAAATGATGAATCGGGGGCCTGAGAGAAGAAGAGAAGGAGAGAGGGACAGAGAGAGGGATGAGAGAGGGAGGGGAGAAGGGAGAGAGAGGGGGGTTGGGGGTTTCTTTTCTCATTAGGGACCTGTGGTTGGAAGAGATAGGAGAGGCTTCTCTCTTCTCTTCTCCCTAATCCCCCTCTTTTGAAAAAGCGGAACGTGTGAAATTAGAGTTTAAAATGAAACGCGTCCCTCTCCTCGTCTTCTGTCGTTCCCTCCATCCTGCTGCCATCAGCACTCTTGGCCTGGAGGACTCCCATTAGCCTAGCCCAGAGTGATAGGCAGGCTGCTCTCCTCACACACTACCAACACACACTCAATTAAAAGCTGACCTTCAACGCCCCAGGACTGGCGTAGTGTGTCACACCATATCTACGCTCCGCAAAATACACCGTGTCCCTGGATGTCTGTATTTGTGCGTGTGTTTACACCTACAAGATCTTACGGTCTCACTTCAGTATTCAACGTTTGTCCGGGGGGGGGGGGGGGGGGGGATAAACATTCAATTCTGACCGGTTACGGTAAGGGTTAAGGTTTGGGATAGGGTATAATTATTATTTTTTTATACTGCCTAGCACGAGTGCCTAGCACATCTATCCCCATACACATTGCTGTGAGCTTACTAGATAGTAATAGATGCTCATGTTGCCCCCAGTGGACGGTGTTAAAGTTATCTCCTAACGTCCTAGGGACCTAACATGTTGCCCCTAGTGGACGGTGTTGAAGGTATCTCCTAACGTCCTAGGGACCTAACATGTTGCCCCTAGTGGACGGTGTTAAAGGTATCTCCTAACGTCCTAGGGACCTAACATGTTGCCCCTAGTGGACGGTGTTAAAGGTATCTCCGAACGTCCTAGGGACCTAACATGTTGCCCCTAGTGGACGGTGTTAAAGGTATCTCCTAACGTCCTAGGGACCTAACATGTTGCCCCCAGTGGACGGTGTTAAAGTTATCTCCTAACGTCCTAGGGACCTAACATGTTGCCCCTAGTGGACGGTGTTAAAGTTATCTCCTAACGTCCTAGGGACCTAACATGTTGCCCCTAGTGGACGGTGTTGAAGGTATCTCCTAACGTCCTAGGGACCTAACATGTTGCCCCTAGTGGACGGTGTTAAAGGTATCTCCTAACGTCCTAGGGACCTAACATGTTGCCCCTAGTGGACGGTGTTAAAGGTATCTCCGAACGTCCTAGGGACCTAACATGTTGCCCCTAGTGGACGGTGTTAAAGGTATCTCCTAACGTCCTAGGGACCTAACATGCTGAGGTCCAGCTGGTGTGACTATGCTTTTCTTTTACACTCCTTGCTTTTCTTAACAAACACTCTTATACCCAAACACTGTTTTAACATTTAGTACTGATAAGGCTCAGTTTGTTGTTTGAAAATGTGATGGGAGCCAAACAATAAGCATAGTAGCTTTGATAGTGAACTGTAATATTTTACTGATAGTGAATAGAATAAAGCAGCCTCTTCAGAATGGCTGATCTGTCTCTACTACTGAGAGGATAGGTCTACTCCTGCAGAGGGGAAGTATGCAGGGGTCTCATTCTCAGAGAGTTGTAGTCACAGAGCACGTGTGTGTGTGTGTGTGTGTGTGTGCCTGGGTGCCTGTGCAGTTTTGTGTGGATGTGTTTGTTTGTGTGTGCATGTGCATGTGTGCGTGCATGTGTGCCTGTGCATGTCTGTGTGTGTGTGTTTGTGTGTGTGTGTGTGTGTGTTTCTGCCCTAGGAGAAGAGAGGGCCACTTAGGGGCATTAAGTAGTCATTAGACCAGGGTATGCAGGGCATGGAGAGGAAGGAGGATGGGAAGGAGAGAGGGTATGTCCAGGAATAGGCAGAGGAGGCACGAAGGCACAGATAAATTGTGGATTCAGAGGGTAGATGAGTCAAACCAGAAATAGGGGTTTGAGAGGTGGAGTAGGTTTGTTCTCACGCTCTCTCTCTCTCTCTCTCTCTCTCTCTCTCTCTCTCTCTCTCGCTCACTCCCTTTCTGACTCTCGCTGTCTTTCTGACTCTCTCTCTCTCTCTCGCTCTCTTTCTGACTCTCTCGCTCTCTTGCTCTCTTTCTGACTCTCTCTCTCCATCTCTCTCTCTATTTCTCCCTCCCTCCCTCTCTCGCTCTCTCTTTCTCTTTCCCTCTCTCTAGCTCTTTCTTTCTCTCTCTCTCTCTCTGCTGTGTGTAATGTAGCTGTGTGTGTGTGTGTGCGCGTGTGTGTGCGTGTGTGTGCGTGTGTGTGCGTGTGTGTGCGTGTGTGTGCGTGTGTGTGTGTGACAGAGTGGTTTGGGACCGGCGCACTAAAGGGTTCTAAGATGAATGATCTATTCTGGTGAAATGGGAGGAAGATTTAGAAATGTACTGGGTCAGGTTTCTCTCTGCTTCTACCTCGCATTGAACTACCGCTGTGTGTGTCTTTTGTATGTATGCATTTACAGTCCGCCCATACGTGAGGGGATTGGACCATCCTTCAGGAGGGAGAATCCGACCATTGATAAATTGATTAGGCCTGGGTTCCGAGATGGCAGAAACATTCTAAATCCCCTAATTTGCATGTTGCCCAAGTCTCTGGGCCCAGATTGGCCATTGATTAGCATATCCACCAGCACCCCCTGGGGAAGGCCCATTGATCAGTGTAGATTGCTGGGAGGCTGTAGCCGTGACGACAACGTAGAACACTGGTGCACATCTAATTAACAGGAGGTACTGTCCTAATGGCTGGTGGTTTGTTGATTTACATTTGAACTGTTTGTCTGAAGGTTAGGCTATGTTTAGCTCTTCTTTGGTGAGGAGGTTTTGTATGCGTTATTCTAAGGTTGGGTTAGATATGTTGAACGGTTATGTTTATTGAGCGATCTGAAGTACTAAATGAAACATTATCCATTCAAGATTCATTCAACTATGATTTTCTCTCTCTCTCTCTCTCTCTCTCTCTCTCTCCGTGCTGAGTGATAGATGAATAATGAATGCAGTGTTATCACTCCGCTCCTGCTCTTTTATTTTTTGACAATGAAACGGTCTTAATGTATGAACCTTGGTTTGTCTCCAATAGAGAACGGTAGAGACCCAGACACTGACAGACAAGGCTTGTATCTGCTTTGCTCTGCTCACACACCTGACCTGTAATAATCAGCTCAGAGTACGACTGCTGATTTATTATCAATGTTGCCTTTTAGATTCAAAATAATGAGTTTATATGGACAGGGGGGACCTGATCCTAGAGCAGCACTCTATTCTGAAATGCATTATGGACCCTGATTTTTGCTCTGTGGATAGGGACAGACACACACATACCTCACCTGACCGGTAAAACCTATTCATAGCTACCATTGTCAGATTCAAATGTTCTCCTCACTCTTATTCAGTTAAGGTTAGAAACATTTTGTGTAACCACTTACAGTGTGTGTGTGTGTGTGTGTGTACATGTATCCATGAGTACTCTCATGTGCGTGCTTGTGTGTTCTTGTCTCCTTTGTGTGTACACATAACAACATACTGTAACATGATTCTAAATAGTACCAGATAGGGTTTCTTTGGCTTATATCCTTTTCTGAAGGTTCAATAAAGAACCATGATCATAAGGTTCGAAGTGGAACCATTAACAAAGGTTCTAGATAGCACCAAAAAAAGGTTCTGTTATGGTTATAACCCTTTTTGGGGTTATATAGAACACTTTCCAATGGTTATTTGTAGAACCTTTATGGAGAATGAGACAGGTCCTTCATAGAACCAATCGGCAAGGTTCTTTGTATGTCCATTTGAAGAATCGTACAGTTTTTTTTTATTCTGGTCAGAAATAGTATTAAAATTCCATAGGTGTTATTGTGTTCATTGACAAGTTGAATCAAGTGAGCTACCTCTGGAACAGCTCTTGGCCCCTGAGGAGGGAATTGAGAACCACTGACTGATTTAGTCAACCAGCCTCAATTGATACAAGACTGAGCAGAACATGGCTGACCAGAATAAACTATCCTGTATGGTGAGCCTTTCACATAACAAGATCACTGGCTATAGTCATATATAATATGCAATAAAATAACACAACAGATTAGATCAACTGGAATGACACTCACTCGGTTGAACAAAAAGAGCTGTGAGCAAACCACGGCCCCAAAGATTCTAAACTCCCCTGCATGTGAGGAACCCACTTTTCTTAGTGTATACCTGACTGTGTGTATCAATGTGTCCTCTCCCTTTCTCTTTCTCTTTCCACTCTCTCTCTCTCTCTGCCAGTGGCTTTGTGCGTTGGTCTGATTGAATGGGGCAGTGAGGCAGATTTACATATGTTACCATTGTTAGTGAGGTTAGTAGATATCATGTAGCAGGTCTGGAGGGAGACGTCAGCGGCCCCGGCTGCAGACCAGAGCAGAATCACAAGTAGCTGCTCTCTCTCTCTCTCTCTCTCTCTCTCTCTCTCTCCTCTCTCTCTCTCTCTCTCTCTCTCTCTCTCTCTCTCTCTCTCTCTCTCTCTCTCTCTCTCTCTCCTCTCTCTCTCTCTCTCTCTCTCTCTCTATTCAATTCAAGGGCTTTACTGGCATGGGAAACATATGTTAACATTGCCAAAGCAAGTGAACTAGATAATAAACAAAAGTGAAATAAACAATAACAACTAACATTAAACATTTCACAAAAGTTCCAAAATAATAAAGACATTACAAATGTCATATTATGTGCAAATAGTTCAAGTACAAATGGGAAAATAAATAAACATAAATATGGTTTGTATTTACAATGGCATTTGTTCTCTCTCACTCTCTTTCTATCTCTCTCTCGTGCTCTCACTCTCTCTTTCTCTGTCTCTCTATTTTCCTTTCGTTCTCTATACCTTACCCCTCTATTCTCTTTCTCTGTCTTTCTCGCCTTCCCTCCATCCATCTCATTTACCCTGTCCCCATCTATCTTTTTCCCAAGGCAGGTGTTGTTTAGTCTAGTCACTAGACTCTTGGGTCCCAGGGTCCGGAAAAAAACACACACACACACACACACACACACACACACACACACACACACACACACACACACACACACACACACACACACACACACACACACACACACACACACACACACACACACACACACACACACACACACACACACACACACACACACTGATGGGTTAGGGTTGTCCCTGCTTGGCCGGTGAGTGTCTAGGAGTGTTGGCCAATATCTGCTCAGTCAAGTGTTAAATTAGATTCCCCTGCCTCTGTCAGATCAGTGTGTGTGTGTGTTTGTGTTGCGTGTGAGCACATGTGCAGATGCTTACAGCACTCACATACACACACATACACAAAGAGACTAACACTGGATCACGGTTACACACATAGCTCACAAGTGGAGAATTTTTACGCACTTTCATGGAGCTTCATTGAATATTGCAGAGACATTTCAGCCAATGCACTATAAAAAATGCAGGGTCAAAACAACCCAGCGCTGGGTAAATAGTGAACAGAACACACATTGGTTTGTTTTCACCCAGCCAGTTGAGGCACTTAGGGCTCTGTTCAGTCTGTGTCGCTGAAGCGTTACAGATAGCACACTAGAAATGTAAAGGTCATTTCCTATTGAGCCGACATCTGCACCGCTTACCGTGAATGCAGTCTCCGCTGCGGGAACATTGCCTTTAAATTTCAATCACGCTGTAACACTGAACTTTCACGATAAGCATTGAATAGAGCACTTAGTTGGGTTTTCTTTGAAGACTGGAGGCGTGGCTTTCAGACATTTATTTTTTGCCACTTGTGAGATTAAATGTCATTCCAGGTAATCTGTTCTGTTGGATTGTCATCACATGTTGAGGTCGAGCAAAGACTTTGTAGCATTAATGAGACTTACACAAGCGTGTGAGTTTTTCAAGTGCCTATACATATCCCAATGTTGATAGGAGTGCTCAACATACAGACAGCAATAATACAGTGCAGATGAACCAGAATGACATTTACACTCACAGGTGGCAAAAAATAACTAACTGAAAGCCATGGAGTTTAACAGTAACTCTAACCCAGAGCATTTTCACAAAGTCCACCAAGTCATAGTCTGAGGCATCGTCCTAAATAGCACCCAATTCTCTTTATAGTACTTTTGAGAGTTGGATAATGCAACCCCTTTGCTTCCTGCATTGGTCACATAGCCCATAACATGCATTCATGACATGATACATGGCTCCTAGTAACCACCGGAATTAAAATAATCTTCTCATTTTGGGTTTATTAGCTTGTTGATTTGTGCAGCCTTTCTCACTCTCAGTTTCCATTTGTTTTCTCCTCCCCTCTCTGTTTCTCTGTTTATTTAGCTGCTCATTTCCCGCCATAATTACTGCAAATGGAGAATTAGCGTCTTTTCAGCAAGGGAGGGTTTAATTATATTATATTATGACTATATTATGTCGGGAACAGATGGGGGCTATTTTACAGTACATAATATATTATAAAACAGAATATATATATGTGTGTGTGTGTATGTGTGTGTATGTGTGTGTGTGTGTGTGTTTGTGTGTGTGTGTGTGTGTGTGTGTGTGTGTGTGTGTGTGTGTGTGTGTGTGTGTGTGTGTGTGTGTGTGTGTGTGTGTGTGTGTGTGTGTGTGTGTGTGTGTGTGCGTGTGTATAATAGGGTGGCTATACATCATATAGGGTTCTTCGGTACCCCGTAGGGGAACCCGTTTTGGTGCTCTTCCCAACCCTTTATAAAAGGTTCTACCGAGAACCCTTTTATCTTTGGATGGTTGTTCCAAGGCTCTTCCACGAACGATTCTACAAAGAACCAAAACTGAAAATTCTTCACAGCATTGATAGTCATGATATATTAACATTGTCTGACAGTCTATGTATTTAATGAGAAGTACAGAGACCTCACCTTCTAAAGATTCAACTGAAACTGTCCAAGATGAACTAGCTAGCTAGCGATGTAGCTTGATTAACAGTGCTGACAATTCCATTTGGGCAAGCTAGGTAAATTATACAGCTGGCATGTTGTCCACATTGATGCTGTTTCAATAACCAAACAGTTGGATTAACAAATCATTTGTGAAACCATGATGTGTATGACAGGATTGGATGTTGCATGCAATTTCGATGTTGTTTGAGTTGCTTTATCAGCACATTTGCTTGAGGTAATCTCACTGCAACACTGCTCACTGTATCCATGTTGTATGTCATAGGCTTTTTTAGAGAACCGTCAGTCAAGGTGAGATCCCCGCCCACTCAGCCTACTAGCTCCCCGCCCACTTAGTCTGTCTTTAAGATTTACTGATAGTTTGACATGAGAGAAACATATCTTTTATTCTCACATTTTGAGCATTTTAATCGTAAAAAAATATTATGGGTGATATTTCAATCACTCAAAAGGCTGTTTTACATGGGAATCACTGTTCAGGACCTTTAAACCTTAAATGGTTGAGCATTTCGTATGTTCTTTTGGTTTGTTTAGTCCTGTAGTCACTGCCAGTTTGGAAGCCTTTGTTAAGGCCTCTAGAAGTGCAAGTAATTTAAAACACCAAATATTCATTCATATGCTGTAATGTCTGTAAACACTTTAGCGAGCAGCCAACCTGCTTGCACCAATCCCTTATAATTACAGTAAAATACTGTGAAATACAAACCCCTCATTTTAACAAATTTCATTCATCCATCAAAAAAATGTATTCATTCCAAACTGCCTGTAATCTACTATCACGGTATCCCCTCTACAGTGTGTGTGCTTTATCTATCTATCTATCTATCTATCTATCTATCTATCTATCTATCTATCTATCTATCTATCTATCTATCTATCTATCTATCTATCTATCTATCTACCATATCTATCCCCTCTACAGTGTGTGTGCTTTATCTATCTATCTATCTATCTATCTATCTATCTATCTATCTATCTACCATATCTATCCCCTCTACAGTGTGTGTGCTTTATCTATCTATCTATCTATCTATCTACCATATCTATCCCCTCTACAGTGTGTGTGCTCTGCCACTCTGTGGTTTCACAAGAAAAACAGCAGAAGATAAGTATGCATGGGATGGGAGCGAGTATGCATGGTTCCATCCGATTACGCAACCCTCCACCTTAGAGGCTGCTGCCCTATATACATAGACTTGGAATCACTGGCCTCTTTAATAATGAAACACTAGTCCCTTTAATAAGGTTTAAATAATGTGTACCTACTGCTTTACTCATCTCATATGTATATACTGTATTATATTCCAATGTATTTTAGTCAATGCCACTCTGACATTGCTCAATGTAATATTTATATATTTCTTAATTCCATTCTTTTACTTTTAGATTTGTGTGTATTGTTGTGAATTGTTTTAGATACTACTGCACTGTTGGAGCTAGGAACACAAGCATTTCACTACACCGGCAATATCCAGGCTGTATCACAACCGGCCGTGATTGGGAGTCCCATATGGCGGCGCACAATTGGCCCAGCGTTGTCTGGGTTTGGCTGGTGTAGGCCGTCATTGTAAATAAGAATTTGTTCTTAACTGACTTGCCTAGTTAAATAAAATAAAATAAATAAATAACATCTGCTAAATATGTGTATGTGACCAAAAACATTTGATTTGATTTGAGAGAGGTATGAAGAAAGAGAGAGTGAACAAGTGAAGGGGAGAAAAAGAGAGATGGAGAGAGTAAACACACTGGGGCCCACCTCCAAGTCCTGATGACAAATCAATCGCTGTACTTTTCTGAACGACAACCCCCAAAAGGAGAAAATAACAAAGGGGATCAAATCAAATGGAAAACATAACAATCCCTTAGCTGCATTTGCCTTCCAAGAGCATGTGGTAGGAAAGAAGTTACCGCTGATACTGGAACAGATACTTTCTCTTGCCTGTAATGGTTAATGTGAGGCCTGTGGGTAGGATAATCTGATCCTAGATCAGTAGTTATGGGCCCTGGTCAAAAGTAGTGGACTAAAGAGGGACTAGAGTGCCATTTGAGGCATAACAAACTTGTACCTTCAGAGTGGGACCGTTCGTGCCACACAGAGCCACAGAGCCTACAAAGCTTTTAGCCAACAGCTGCATATTGACATGCTAACTGACAGTGTGATGTTGTTGTCTTTTGCAGACCTTTTAGTGAAAGTGTAAAGATGCAAGAAAGTTTCTGCTTCTTTTCGTGATGATTAATATTGATGTGTGCTGCAGATTTCAGACAGCCGTGAAAAAGCGAGAGACAAAGACAGCAAGAGAGAGAGAGGGGGGATAGTAGACAGGAGGGGAAGAGGGGATGAGCTCCCAAAACACTGCAGACATTTTGTCACTAAACACAAAATAAACAGCTTTAGTCTAGCAGGATTTATTTCAATTAGACCAATCTACAATTATCCCTCTCCCTCTGTCTCTCTCCTCTCTCTCTCCCTCTCTTCTTTGTCCCCATTTCTACTTGAAAAGTTACAGCATACACTAATTAAAACCACAAAACACAGTTCCTCCACCTCTATCCTCACCTCACAAATAAGTGAGAAACAAATAGAACAGAGAGAGAGAAAGAAAGAAGAAAAATATTGTTCTCTCTCATGATTAAGCCCAGCTTCAACAGTTGCAGCTATTCTCAATCCTGACAACTAATTAAAACATTTTAAGCATATTAGTGACAACTGAAAGACAGATAGAGTGAGGGAGAGAGAGAATGACAACTGAAAGACAGATAGAGTGAGGGAGAGAGATAAAAGCAGAATAGAGGAAAAGAGTGGAATAAGCACGGACAAAGTCTGGGAGACAGAAAGGTAGTGTCCTTTCTTATTTACACCCTCTATTTTCAACACACTCCCTCTCTTCTTACTCTCTTTCTTTCTCTAACATACGTACTTCCCCCCTTGCTCCTTCTCACTGTCTTTCTCTAACAGACTTCCTCCCTCTCTACTTCCCTACCCTCTTTACCTGAGTAGCTTCATAACTCCAGTTTGTCTAATTCGTTAAGTCTCTGTGACAACCCTTTTTAATAATGTTTATTAATTAGGGCTGTCTACTGTGCTGTCGCGCTGAGTATTATTTTATTCAGGCACCATTAGGCTGTCCTGTTTCACAAGCCTGGGTCCTTCCCATGAGAGGCGGCTACAGGAGCGGCCATCGATAACTCAGCCCACCCCACCGCTTGCTAACACGGATAGCACGCTAACAGACGCTGCCATGGCGACCATAAATCTGGGCCCGGCAGTGACAGCCAGTGGAATGAAGTTCCAGGCGACACTCTTAGAAAAAAGGGTTCTTTGTAATGCAAGGGTTCTAACTGGAACCTTTTTTATCCTAAGAACCGTTTTTGGAAGAAAGGGTTCTTTGATGATTGTTTGGAAGGCAAGAACACTTCTGAATATGAACAAGCATTCTTTTTGTAATTTAAAAAAATAATAATTATAGTGCCTGATTAGTGTTTACCTCAGTGTTTAAACTGTAGCCCTTTACACTCATACCCGTATACGGGTTGAAAATGGCAGATTTGGGAACCAATAAAATACTACATCGGAAAACAGTGGCTGTACAGTAATATGCTATACATGATGTCAGAGCTCTGGCTAGGCGCTTCACAGCGCTGTAGGGGATTTGACTGACAGACGTTCTAAATTCCAGCACCGTGCGCAACAAGAAGTTGCCCCCATCCCTCCCGCTAATTGGGCAACTTTTACAAATGTTTTGTTGTCTGAGTGAGGGAAATGCTGTGTATTGAAATGCTGTATATATTGAAAGATGAGGCGTTGAAGTTTATATTAAAAAACACTTTGATGTCATACAAGCAAGCCAAACACCTGTGATTCCAAAATATGCACTTCACATTTCCATACCATAAACAGATGTGCTCTAGTTCCTTAACAGCACAGCTAGGAGAGCTCAGAAAAGACTCTTCTTTGAGTCATAAAAGTGCATTGAAACTACTTAGGAACTGTGCATACGTTGGAGAGGTGTGTGGGCACTTGGAGCCACCAGTTAGTCCTCTCACTCAAAGCCTTGTCATTTTGTTTGTCTTGTGTTGTACCTTCCCCACATTTTCCAGGAATATTCTTATTGTGTTACTGAATGTATCCAGAGGACTTTCAGATTTTGTTATCAACAAAAGCAGCGAAAAGTACAGTAAATGTAAAATTTGCATTAAATCAACCATGTAATGTTTGGATTCAGTCTTATGTTAGGTGAACTGTTGTGTCCTCACCTTTGGTTTAATCATTTTCCCATAATCTCAAACTGTTCCCTTTCAATTGATACCATGGTTATGCATTTTCATATTTTGTCTGTAAGAAACATTTAATTTAGCCCTATGCGTATAGGACAATTCCCACAAGTGTAAATTACATTTAAAAAATGTTTCAGACTGTACCTATTTGTACACAGAAAATTGGCCAGTGTTACCTAGTATTGATTTGTCAGTGTAACAGTTCTAAAGTTGATTCAGGAGTTAAATGAACTCTGTACAGAGGTAAATTAAATGTCCCGAACACTCATTCTGATCCCCATGTAAAAGAGCATTTTGAGTGACAGAAACATCACCCATAATATTTTTTCCTAATAAAAATGCTTGCATGTGGAAGTCTGAAAAGACAGACTAAGTGGGCGGGGAGCTAGTAGGCTGAGTGGGCGGGGATCTCACCTTGACTGATGGTTCTCTAAAAAAGCCTATGACATACAACATGGATACAGTGAGCAGTGTTGCAGTGAGATTACCTCAAGCAATGTGCTGATAAAGCAACTCAAACAACATCGAAATTGCATGCAACATCCAATCCTGTCATACACATCATGGTTTCACAAATGATTTGTTAATCCAACTGTTTGTTTATTGAAACAACGTCAATATAATTTAGCTAACTAGTCCAAATGGAACTGTCAGCACCGTTTATCAAGCTAGCTAGCTAGTTCATCTTGGACAGTTTCACTTGAATCTTTAGAAGGTGAGGTCTCTGTACTTCTCATTAAATACATAGACTGTCAGACAATGTTAATATATCATGACTATCAATGCTGTGAAGAAGTTCGTAGGAATTTTCCTCTTGGTTCTTGGTAGAACCGTACATAGAGCATTCTAGGAAGAACCCTTCAAAGATAAAAGGATTCTCGGTAATAACCTTTTACAGAGGGTTCTAGGAAGAGCACCAGAAAGGGTTCCCCGTTATGGTTCTACGTAGCACCTTTTCTTCTAAGAGTGCAGCCTACTAAATGTAGGGCTGCCACCATTACACACACACACACACACACACACACACACACACACACACACACACACACACACACACACACACACACACACACACACACACACACACACACACACACACACACACACACACACACACACACACTGACCATCTATCAGGCTAAGCCAAGTCCCATTAAATAATGATTTTACACCTCAAATATACTGTGTTATAATATATTCTGTTTTATAATATATTATGTACTGTAAAATAGCCCCCATCTGTTCCCGGCATAATATAGTCATGAAATTAAACCCTCCCTTGCTGAAAAGACGCTAATTCTCCATTTGCAGTAATTATGGCGGGAAATGAGCAGCTAAATAAACAGAGAAACAGAGAGGGGAGGAGAAAACAAATGGAAACTGAGAGTGAGAAAGGCTGCACAAATCAACAAGCTAATAAACCCAAAATGAGAAGATTATTTTAATTCCGGTGGTTACTAGGAGCCATGTATCATGTCATGAATGCATGTTATGGGCTATGTGACCAATGCAGGAAGCAAAGGGGTTGCATTATCCAACTCTCAAAAGTACTATAAAGAGAATAGGGTGCTATTTAGGACGATGCCTCAGACTATGACTTGGTGGACTTTGTGAAACTGCTCTGGGTTAGAGTTACTGTTAAACTCCAGAAGACTGGGTGAGACTACAAAAACAAATGCTGGGTTAAAAACAACCAAATTTGGGTAAATATTGGACAGAACACACATTGGGTTATTTTGACCGAGCCAGTTGGATCACTCAGTTGGGTTGTTAGGTTATTGATGCTGGGTTATTGAGCTATGACCCACTGGGTCAGATCAGAACATTGGAGGCGTGGCTTAGTCGCGGTGTGGCTTTCAGGTTGTTTTTTTCGGCCACCCATGAGTGTAAATGTCATTCCAGTTCATCTGTTCTGCTGTATTGTTGTTGGTATGTTGAGTACTGATATTTCTGTAGGGCTTACCCAAGACTATGTGTTCCTATGCTGATCCCAATGTTGGGTGTGTTACCACTTTGATATGATATTTAAATAATAATGTTATTAATTCTCTGGCAACAGCTCTAGTGGATATTCTTGCATCTTGGCAAAGGAAAAATGCTCAATAATTTGTGTACATAATTTCAGAGAAATAAACCTATTGTGCATATGGAACAATTCTGGGATCTTTTTTTTCGGCTCATAAAACTGACAGATTACATGACGCTTTCATATTTTTGTTCAGTATAGAATATTGGAAGACAAGTGAAATGTGCAGTGTATAAACTTAACATGATGAACAGGAATGATATTTACTCTTATGGGTAGCCAAAAATAATGAGATTAAAATGCCCCCAATAGGACATGCTTCCTGAAAATAACCTGATTACCCAAACATTAGTTATTTTAAAGGTTCCAAACTGTCATTCTGATTCCCATGTAAATTAGCCGTTTGAGTGATTAAAATATCACCCATAATATTTGCTTTGGATAGAGATGCTCAAAAGTAATTTTTCTCTCATGGCTAACTACCAGGAAGTAGTGACATTACTTTTGATACCGGAGCTCCAAGCCATGCGCCAAAATTGCTAAGCAGCTAAATTCGAAGCGGTATGCCGATGCGTGTATCACTTTATCAGAAGTACGTCAACTATGACGTCATAAGCTTCATTTGATCACATGCTTTTTCAAACCGTCTGTTCCAAAATGCAAGATCCCACTGATTTCGAAATTGTTCAGGTCCTTTCTTCTATTCCGGTAGCTTAGCAGGTAGTGTAGGGAACTATGGAACATTCATGGACGTGAGGGCATGAATCACGTTGAAGGCACACTATTTAGATTTTTTTAAATGTGAAACCACACCTTCTGCACTGTTAATTAGTTGTATTTAGTACAGTACAAGCTTCTGTCTTAAGCATCCTAAACAATGCCATAGATTCCGTTTTTTTATACAGTAAACTTGAAGGCGAAAAAGAGAAGCATGATGTAAGATGCAAACCTGGTATTCCAACTGATAATAGGCTACTAAAGCCAACAACTTACTGCTGTGTCACATAGTTTTGATGAAAACAGTGGAGAAAAAAAATCTATCTGATAATCACACACTGCTCTTTATTGCTGACCAAAAGATGTAATTAATGTGCATTGTGAACTGATAATGAAGTTCTGAGTAATGTGCCATTTTTCGGCACAATTTGGTGAAAGCTCCGAAGCCTTCAGAAAGCCTAGGTTTCCCATCACTACCAGGAAGTTGGAAAACACAGGCTGAGTGGGCGGGGAGCTTATATTCATGAGCTCGCCTTGACCGAAAGCTCTTTGAAATGCATACATCAAGAAACTTCGATGCAGTGAGCAGTGTTGCAGTAAAATTGTTTCAAGCAAATTTGGTGATACACAAAGCAAGTCAAACATTGACATTGCAGCAATGATGTCAACATTTTTTGGGATTCATCTCCCGTTTGGCATGTCTCTTGTGATGTGGTTAACAGAAGCACTGACGGATGTGTTGACTTGACAACTGCGTCTGAGTTTTGAATGACCCTTCCCACCTTTTGTTTCATGCTGGCTGAAGACTTAGCTAGTGACTAGCTAACACCAGACACTGATGAATAAGTGTCTTTGTCAGAGATGAATAGGGTAAACTTATTATATTTTCTTACACCCTACAGTCAAATTTTGCCACCAGCAGAGTAGCTATCAAGCTATATAAACCACGTCCCTCTGCAAACATACCTTCTCTGATGTTGGTTACAAGGCAGTAGCTACTTATTTAAATTAGGTAAGAGAATATCATGTTATCATTGGTGTATTAAAATGAGAGTTAGGGGGATGTCGCCCTATCCCCTTACTAATCCTGCCTCCTGAATCCAAGTGTTTGACATGGGGTAGGGGACCAGTAACTTTATGATCAAACTTTATCATTGTAGAAGCAACAGTCATTTTTCTTACTTCTATCATCATAATATGGTTTCTTCCAAATATCATCCACTTTCATAAAAAACATGATTTTGACAGATCATAATCTTTAAGACTTTCTACCAATCTTTCTCCTATACCAGTGGAGGCTGCTGATGGGAGTACGGCTGATAATAATGGGTGGAACAGAGCAAATGGAATGGCGTCAAACACATGGAAACCACATGCTTGATGTATTTACTAGCATTCCACTAATTCCACTCCAGCCATTACCACGAGCCCGTCCTCCCCAATAAAGGTGCTACCAACCTCCTGTGGTCTGTACACTTTAATTTTATGGGGCATTATAACCAGATATGATTTAAATTGTTACAGCATTCTCACTCACAGGTGTAACAAATACACTGAGTATACAAAACAGTAAGAACACCTGATCTTTCCATGACATAGACTGACCAGGTGAATCCAGGTGAAAGTTATGATCCCTCATTGATGTCACTTGTAAAATCCACTTCAATCAGTGTAAATGAAGGGGAGGAGACATGTTAAAGAAGGACTTTTAAGCCTTGAGACAATTGAGACATGTATTGTGTATGTTTGCCATTTAGAGGGGGAATGGGCAAGACTGGGCCTTTGAACAGTGTATGGTAGTATGTGCCAGGCACACGGATTTGTGTCAAGAACTGCAACGCGTCTGGGTTTTTCACGTTCAACAGTTTCCCGTGTGTGTCAAGAATGGTCCACCACCCAAAGGACATCCAGCCAACTTGACATAACTGTGGGAAGCATTGGAATCAACATGGGTCAGCATCCATGTGGAATGCTTTCGACATCTTGTAGAGTCCATGACCGATGAATTGAGGCTGTTCTGAGGGCACAAGGGGGGTGCAACTCAATATTAGGAAGAGGTTCCTAATGTTTGGTATACTCAGTGTGTATATATATATATATATATATATATATATATATATATATATATAAAGAGAGAGAGAGAGTTTGTGTTCAGTGTCTGTGTGAGTGTGTGATCTAGCTGTCTACATAGTATGTGTGAGTCAATAGGACATGTAACATGATGGTCCGTTGATCCAGAGGTAAATAAACTCAATGAGGGAAGGATTGAGGCTGCAGCTGAGGAAGAGCTGCACTGAGGAAGAGAGAGCGAGAGGGAAGGAGAGAGGAAGGAGGCAGGGGGGTGAAGGGATCGATGGATAGTAGGATTTAGCTCATAACAGAAATCATTTACCAACGCAGCTTGTCAACAAGAATCGGGGGATGTTTAGTGCGTCACCTACTCAGTCACTTTTATAGTTCAGTAGAGAGAAAGAGAGAGAACTTCCATCTGTCTTTCTCTCTCTTTCTCTTTTTCTCTCTCTCTCCCTCCATCTTCTCTTTCGCTCCCTCTCTTTCTGTCTCTATATAACTCTCTCTTCTGTTCTCTCTCTCTACTCGGTCGCTCTCCTCTCCTATACCCTTGCACTCTCTCTCTCCATCTCTCTTCTTCTTTCTGTTTTATTCCAAATCTTATTTCTCCTATTTTCTCCTACTCTATTTCCCTGATTCCTCTCTCATTTCTCCTCTTCTCCTCTTCCCTTTGTCCCTCTTTTCACTTTCTAGCCTTTCTATTCTTCGAGGAAGCTGTTTCATACTGCGACAGTAGCTTAGTGTGTGTGTGTGTGTGTGTGTGTGTGTGTGTGTGTGTGTGTGTGTGTGTGTGTGTGTGTGTGTGTGTGTGTGTGTGTGTGTGTGTGTGTGTGTGTGTGCATGCGTGTGAGCCTCCGTGATTGTGCGTGTGTGTGCGTGTGTGTGTGCGCGCGCAGCAGCGCAGGCTCTAGTGTGAGATATAATACACATCGCTTTTCTGATTTAGGTTTATTAAAAAGAAAACTTGACTCAAACCATTTCTCACTGCGGCTCTCACATACAGAGCTGAGTGCCATTTCTTAACCAAGCACTCAATGTTCTGCACTGAATGTTCTCATGAGCTCCTTCTGTGCAAGGCTACATCTCCAGTCAACAACTGGAGCACATGTAAAACTGAGTGTGGGCAATTAGATTGGATGCGCAGAGAAAAATATTACGGTGATGTTATGGGGACGTTATGGTGAAAACCGTAGGCATGACATATGGTAAAATGTTTTTCTTAATCATATCACAATCAACTTTTACCAGTTAAATGTAGACACAAATAGAACACTTTTTGTATTACAATTTTTCAGAAATATTGTATTCAAATATGCAAATGAGGCCAAAGCTCATTAAATATTCGCATATCGCTCAAATCAATTTTTCTGAATAATGGATGAAGTCCGTCATAATATTTTGGTTTCATTTTGTTAAGACACTCCAGGACTGGACTTGTCCAGAGCAGATTGTGGATAAATTATTTTAAAAATCTTTCTGTCTGTAAAATACTAAAGACGTACGTAAAATGCATTTTTGGCGCATTTTTCCACAGATAATGTTCTATAGAATAAAAATGTATAACATATCAACAATTCCCTTTGGGCAAGTCTGGAGAATATACATTATCTAAGGATAACTACACAACATCTGGTGAATGCAAATCGTTCTGAAGCTGAGAAAAAATTAGGAATAGTCTGAGTTTTGGGAAATGGCAACCTCTATGGGCTAGGCGGGACGAATTCGTCCCACCTACGTAACAGCCACTTGAAGCCTGTGGCGCGATTTTTAAAACCTTAAAAATCCTATTAATTCAATTTCTCAAACATATGACTATTTTACAGCTATTTAAAGACAAGACTCTCGTTAATCTAACCACACTGTCCGATTTCAAAAAGGCTTTACAACGAAAGCAAAACATTAGATTATGTCAGCAGAGTACCAAGCCTGAAATAATCAGACACCCATTTTTCAAGCTAGCATATAATGTCACCAAAACCCAGAAGACAGCTAAATGCAGCACTAACCTTTGATGATCTTCATCAGATGACAACCCTAGGACATTATGTTATACAATACATGCATGTTTTGTTCAATCAAGTTCATATTTATATCAAAAACTAGCTTTTTACATTAGCATGTGACGAAACTTCCGGGGAATTCGCTAACATTTTACAAAATTACTCACGATAAACGTTCACAAAAAGCATAACAATTATTTTAAGAATTATAGATAGACCTCCTCTATGCACTCGATATGTCCGATTTTAAAATAGCTTTTTGGTGAAAGCACATTTTGCAATATTCTAAGTACATAGCCCAGGCATCACGGGCTAGCTATTTAGACACCCGGCAAGTTTAGCACTCACCATAATCATATTTACTATTATAAAAGTTTGATTACCTTTCGTTGTCTTCGTCAGAATGCACTCCCAGGACTGCTACTTCAATAACAAATGTTGGTTTGGTCCAAAATAATCCATCGTTATATCCGAATAGCGGCGTTTTGTTCGTGCGTTCCAGACACTATCCGAAATGGTAAAGAAGGGTCGTGCGCATGGCGCAATTCGTGACAAAAAAATTCTAAATATTCCATTACCGTACTTCGAAGCATGTCAACCGCTGTTTAAAATCCATTTTTACGCCATTTTTCTCGTAGAAAAGCGATAATATTCCGACAGGGAATCTCCTTTTCGGCAAACAGAGGAAAAAATCACAAAGGCGGGGGCGGTCGGGTCACGCGCCTAAGCCCAGAGTCCCTTGATCGGCCACTTGAGAAAGGCGATAATGTGTTTCAGCCTGGGGCTGGGATGACGACATTTTGTTTTTTCCCGGGCTCTGAGCGCCTATGGACGACGTAGGAAGTGTCACGTTAGAGCAGAGATCCTTAGTAAAAGATAGAGATGGAAAAGAAGTTCAAGAAATGGTCAGACAGGCCACTTCCTGTAAAGGAATCTCTCAGGTTTTGACCTGCCATTTGAGTTCTGTTATACTCACAGACACCATTCAAACAGTTTTAGAAACTTTAGGGTGTTTTCTATCGATATGTAATAAGTATATGCATATTCTAGTTACTGGGTAGGAGTGGTAACCAGATTAAATCGGGTATGTTTTTTATCCAGCCGTGTCAATACTGCCCCCTAGCCCTAACAGGTTTTAAAAATAAGTACACTGAATGTAGACTATGAAATGACAAAGCCTATGTAGACCCAATCACCATCTCTTCAAAGTAAGTTACTTTGAAATGTTTTTATAAATTATGTGTAATTCAATGTAGTGAGCTTTTAAATTATTGATATATGTCCATTTTAAAGTGGTTAAAATTCATTAACATTTTGCGGACGGTAGTATGATAAACTAAAGAAAATATACATTTTAATGAAGTTTATGACATTTTTGTGTTTACTTTATGAAAAAAACTAGTATTAATGGACCAAATAACAACAAATGTCAAAATGGATAGGTACTGTAGATGACCCTGTGGTGCCTGGCATTAAGTCGCTGTCATTATTTAGATAACCCTATTTAAGACCTTTTTTATGTTGGTGAGAAATACATCAAGATACAAATTCTATTAAGGTACCCAGCAAATGGTCAGGATACCACTGCATTCCCAGAATGTAAGTAGGGATGTTCTGTGAAGGTTCAAATTACTCATTTCCTAAAAAAATAAAATAATCCCCACTTTTGTAATTTTACAATTTGTAAATGTATTTTAAATGTATAACTGTTTTTTTTGTTTTTTTTACCGATCGTTGCATGCATTTCGCCACACCTGCAATAACATCTGCTAAATATGTGTATGTGACCAATAACATTTTATTTTATTGTATTTGTCCTCATAAATTACCAAGGGCTCAATTCAATCCTTTGTACTGAAGATCTTTGCTATAGCGCCATTGAAATGTAAACGTAATTTCTAAATGAGAAGACATATGCAGCTTTTACTGTGAATGCAGGCTCCACGAACATTGGAATATTGCCTTAAAATGTCAATTGCGCTAAAGCGCGAATCTTCAGTGCTACGGATTTAATCGAGCCCTAACACAGCTCCTCTTCTCTGTAGTTGTGCTGTTTCTCAAATGGTGATGGTGTTTGTGGCAATAAACAATTGAGCAAAAGCTGCAGCCAGAGGAAAGTATCGGTGCCAAACGCTGGAGCTAAGTGACTGATCGGCAAAACGCTTTGTTTGGTTAAAACATCATCCATCTCAATGCATAAGAATAGGAAACCTCAATAACTATATTGATCACAGAAACCTTTGGAAAAGGCTGAGGTCAATTGTGGTTTACCTGTAAAAAGTTGCCTGATGTTGATCGATTTTACATTTTCCGATTTTTTCCACCTTCTTTCTCTACTTTGTTTTGCCCTTTTCTTTTCTTTTCTTTGAAAAGTTGAAGAATTTTTCCCAAAATAAAATAAAAAACAATTCAAGGCGAATGGGATGTGCTGTGTCTATCATCATTGATAAACGCCAGATTTCTTTAGACACGTAATAATACAATATATGTGGAGGCTGCTGAGGGGAGGACGGCTCATAATAATGGCTGGAAAGGTGTCAATAGAATGGCATCAAACACATGGAAACCATGTGTTTGTACTTGATACCATTCCACACAGTCCACTACAGTCATTACCACGAGACTGTCCTCCCCAATTAAGGTACCACCAACCTCCAGTGTATGGATCTATAACCTTCTAAGAGAGAGAGAGAGAGAGGAGAGGAGAGAGAAGGAAGCTGAGATAAAAAATAAAGATATTTATCTGACACACACAGGGGGAGTGAGTGAGAGAGACAGACAGGGGAACTGGTCAAGATTAAGAGTGAGTGATGAGAAAGAAAGAGAAAGACAGTGAGAGAGAAAGATAGAGTTAGAGAGAGAGAGAGCGAGAGAGAGAGGCTGTGGGTGGTCTGGTAAGGTAGGGCGGTTGAAAAGCTGAGGGAAGAAATTCCCATGTCAGTGAAGAGAGCTGAGATATATTATTAAAACCTGTAATTCAAATCAAAGGTTATAATCCAAAATGTATCAGTTAATTGATCTTTGGTCGTTCTCTTTCAGGAGAGACATTTAGACCCCCCCACACCCCCCATTTCGAATGTGTCGGAATGTGTAGTTCAAATCAAATTTTATTGGTCACATACACATATTTAGCAGATGTTTAGCGGGTGTAGCAAAATGCTTGTATTCCTAGCTCCAGCAGTGCTGTAATATCTACCAATTCACACAAATCTAAAAGTAAAAGAATGGAATTAAGAAATATATAAATCTTAGGATGCAATATCAGAGTGGCATTGACTAAAATACAGTAGAATAGAATACAGTGTATATACATATGAAATGAGTAAAGCAGTATGTAAACATTAATAAAGTGACCAGTGATTCCATGTCTATGTATATAGGGCAGCAGCCTCTAAGGTGCAGGATTGAGTAACCGGGTGGTAGCTATATTAAGTGATGGCTAGCGTGTGTGTGTGTGTGTGTGTGTGTGTGTGTGTGTGTGTGTGTGTGTGTGTGTGTGTGTGTGTGGTGTCTGACTGTCAAGCCATGTTCCACTGTTACGCACGCCTCTAGTAAGAGGGAACGCAACACCCTGCTACAACTCAACTCTCCATGGTGTGAAAGAGGTATGGACTGTAGGTGTGAGTAAGAATGACAAAAAGGCAGAGAATACTGTTTACAGGGAATTTATTCCTTCACACGATAAGTTTGGGGAAAAGGGGCTGGACGGAACCAAAGCAAAGAAAGTAAATATCAAAGCCCCCTCTCCTACCTTACCTGCCTACCCACTACCTATCTAGCACCACCTGGTGCACTAACCAAAATACAGGGGATGGTCCGACCAGGTCCTCTTGCCTAAGCACTCCCTAGGTGCCTTCCCCTTCCCCCTAGGAACAAATTAAACAGAAACACAAATGTAAGTAACAATTCCAATAATCCAAACACTGCGTCCTATTGACACACAACAGACTTATCCAATCAGCTACCTCAGCAACATCTCTCTCTCTCTCTCTCTCTCTCTCTCTCTCTCTCTCTCTCTCTCTCTCTCCTCTCTCTCTCTCTCTCTCTCTCTCTCTCTCTCTCTCTCTCTCTCTCTCTCTCTCTCTCTCTCTCTCTCTCTCTCTCTCTCTCTCTCTCTCTCTCTCTCTCTCTCTCTCTCTCTCTCTCCTCTCTCTCTCTCTCTCTCTCTCTCTCTCTCTCTCTCTCTCTCTCTCTCTCTCTCTCTCTCTCTCCTCTCTCTCTCTCTCTCTCTCTCTCTCTCTCTCTCTCTCTCTCTCTCTCTCTCTCTCTCTCTCTCTCTCTCTCTCTCTCTCTCTCTCTCTCTCTCTCTCTCTCCTCTCTCTCTCTCTCAGCAATCATCTCTCCCCTTAGCAACAGAACACCGGCTTTTAAAGCTTCAGAAGGAGTTGTTAATTGGAGACAGCTACGTCCTGACGAGGAGGCGGGGTCAGCTCTCCAATCAGTAATGGGGCCGACCAATCAGCTGCTTGGAGAATTTCAGGAAGTCATTTCCTGAAATACATACAAATACACAAACCACAACACAGAAACTGGGGAACGTAACATCCACTAAATAAAGAGTGTGTCTTGTAATGATCAAATAGTCTGCTTATCTACCATGAGAGCTGATAGGATATCCCTTTCCATGTAGGATCACACACACACACAGTTTCTCTATTTCATCAGCTATTTTCACAATTTTGTCTGCCCTGTGTTACTGCTGTGTGTGTGTGTGTGAGTGTGTGTGAGTGAGTGAGTGTATGTGTGTGTGACTGCTGTCTGTCTGCTGTGTGTGTTGATTAGATTTGAGCATCTCTCTCCTGGCATTTTATTGAGGGACAGAGAGACAGGGCATTTATTGCTTGTGTCATTTCTCATTCTTAACACTTGTGGGTTTTTATTGCAAAACCGTGGGTGATCATTTAACTCAATTTAAATAGACAGACCAAACTGAGTTTTGTCTCGTGTCTCTCTCTGTTTCGACCC
>NC_138291.1:83572500-83725000 GCF_965601325.2 Salmo salar | reverse complement strand
GGGAGAGGGAGAGACGTAGAGAGAGAGACATGGAGAGAGAGGGAGAGAAGTAGAGAGAGAGAGACATGGAGAGAGGGAGATAAGTAGAGAGAGAGACATGGAGAGAGATGGAGAGAGAAACATGGAGAGAGAGGGAGAGAAGTAGAGAGAGAGAGAGACATGGAGAGAAAGGGAGAGGGAAAGAGAAACATGGAAAGAGAGGGAGAGGGAGAGAAGTAGAGAGAGAGAGACATGGAGAGAGATGGAGAGGGAGAGAAGTAGAGAGAGAGAGACATGGAGAGAGATGGAGAGGGAGAGAAGTAGAGAGAGAGACAGGGAGAGAGAGATACTTTGCTTCCCAACTCTACTTCTCCCCACAGGAGAGGAGCGAGAGAGGAAAGAGAGAGGGGGATTAAGGGGGAGGGAGAGAGTGATTACAAGCTTCACTCTGTCGATTGACATGCATGATCAGGGGCGGAGTCGGTTTTTTGGGGGCAGCGTTCACTTTTGTCCTCATGGTCATTGCGTTCCACTTAGCGAGGAAGTCCACCTTGTGTAGTGTATATCCACTAGCAGACTTGGGGAGGCAGAGTAGCTTACCAAGCAAGAGGGGCTGAGGCGCTCTTTGACTCTAGCTAGCGACGACATTTGTTCTCCAGTGTTATTAGTTATATTACAGCCTTTTTGTTTACTGAGGTGTTTGCTTTTCAACGCTACTTTTTAGCCACAGAAGCAAACTTCTATATGAATTGCAATTGCTAGAGCTTCAACAGCAAGTGTTTGAACTGCCCTTACAACTCAGGAAGAGAAAGGGAAGAAAAGGACTGAGAAAATGGAAAGTTTGTCCACTGAACACTACAAGAGGGGAAGATGAAGAACACGTCTCTTGTCCAACCTGTGCGAAGCGTTATTTTCTTCGGACGTCGGTTGCCAGATTTGACGACTTGCTTCAGTGGCGTTGGAATTGTCCATTTTGTTCAGGAGCTTAGGCAGTGAGTAATAAGGGCTTTTTCTCAATGGTCCTGATGGCACTCTTCCCTTTATCTTCTGCGATGCGATGTACCGCTTCACCATGATCGACGTGGGTGCATATGGTTGGGAGGGAGATGCGGAAATCTTCTCACAAAGCAAGTTCGGTTCCCAACTCATTGCAGGCCAGCTGCTGCTACCAAGACCAGAGTGCTTGCCGGGGGCCCAAACATGAGCCCATATGTCTTGGCGGGAAACGAGGCATTCCCTCTGAGGGTAAACCTGATGCGACCATATCCAGGTAAGATACGCTCAGTACATGTGAATATAGATACGATGGGAAAATTATACCAATATAAACATTGTAATTGTATGCCTCACATAAACGTGATCTGGCATCCCAGTAAGAGGATAGGGGCCTATGTCCAAAACATAGTCTACACAGTTGTTACAGTACACATTTGATAGCCTTCATGTTCCTTTCCGGTGCTAATGGAAATGTTTATTTTATTCAAAGGTTTCCGAGAACTGCTTTGGGATGGAGGATCGTGGGACGAGTCCTTGAGGTTGCCCCAGAGAAAGTTGTGAAGGCCGACTGCCTTTGCACCATAGACACTGCAGACACTGACAGCACAGAGTCATCAACACGGTACAGTACATCCACCTCACGTTTGTTGACCACTCCACACCCACTGGGGACCTGCGTCCGGGTGAGTTGTGACAGGTGGCACCGGCTTCCTGGACAGGGTAAACAGAGACAGGGCAACCAGAGTTGCTATAGACCTCAAGGACTACTTCCTCACACCAGCTGGTCGAGTGGCTTTCCAGGATGCTGCTATCACGCGTGGCAACCTACAGTAAATGTTGGCGTGTGGTTTGGAAATCATGTGCGCACATACAGTGCCTTCAGAAAGTATTCACACCCCTTGACTTTTTCCACGTTGTTGTGTTACAGCCTGAATTGATAATATTGAGAATTTTTATAAATGGCCTGCACACAATATCCAATAATGTCAAAGTGGAATTCAGTTTTTCAAAATGTTTACAAATGAATAAGTATTCAACCCCTTTGTTATGCCAAGCCTAAATAAATTGAGGAGTAAAAATGTGCTTAACAAGTCACATAATAAGTTGTGTGCAATACTCATCACTCTGTGTGCAATAATAGTGTTTGACATGATTTTTGAATGACTACCTCCTCTCTGTACCCCACACATACAATTATCAGTAAGGTCCCTCAGTCGAGCAGTGAATTTCAAACAGAGATTCAACCACAAAACCAGGGAGGTTTTTGATTGGTAGATGGGTCATAATAAAATAAAAACAGACATTGAATATTTCTTTGAGCAGGGTGAAGTTATTAATTACACTTTGGATGGTGTATCAATACACCCAGTCACTACAAAGATACAGGCGTCCTTCCTAACTCAGTTGCCTGAGAGGAAGGAAACCGCTAAGTGATTTCACGATTAGGCCAATGGTGACTTTAAAACAGATACGGAGTTTAATGGCTGTGATAGGAGGAATCAACTGAGGATGGCTCAACAACATTGTAGTTACTTCACAATAATAATCTAATTGACAGAGTGAAAAAAAGGAAGCCTGTACAGAATAAAAATATTCCAAAACATGCATCCTGTTTGCAACAAGGTACTAAAGTAATACTGCAAAAAAATGGACAAAGCAATTAACCTTTTGTCCTGAATATAAAGTGCTATGTTTGGGGCAAATCCAATATTACACATTACTGAGTACCACTCTCCATATTTTCAAGCATAATGGTGGCTGCATTATGTTATGGTTATGCTTGTAATCATTAAGGACTGCCAAGTTTTTCAGGATAAAAAAAAGGAACGGAATACAGCAAAGCACAGGCAAAATCCTAGAAAACCTGGTTCAGTCTGCTTTCCACCAGACATTGGGAGATGAATTTACCTTTCAGCAGGACAATAACCTAAAACACAAAGTCAAATCTACACTGGAGTTGCTTACCAAGAAAGAAAATGTTCCTGATTGGCCGAGTTAAAGTTTTGACTTAAATCTGCTTGGAAATCTATAGCAAGACCTGAAAATGGTTCTCTAGCAATGATCAACAAGCAATTTGAGTATTTAGAAAATAGTAACGGGCAAATGTTGCACAATCCAGGTGTGGAAAGCTCTTAGAGACTAACCTGGAAAGACTCACAGCTGTAATCACTGCCAAAGGTGATTCTAACATGTATTGACTCAGGGGGTTGAATACCTATCTAATCTAGATATATTAGTGTTTCATTTTTATAAGTGTTTAACCAATGTTAGAATTTTTCTTCCAATTTGACATTACAGAATATTTTGTGTAGATCGTTGACAAATAATGACATTTAAATCTATTTTAATCCCACTTTCTAACACAATAAAATTTGGAAAAGTCAAGAGGTGTGAATACTTTCTGAAGGCACTGGTTGATGGTTTAGCTGTTTGGATTATGCTGTTTTGACACTTTACAAATCACAATAAAGACATAATAACAGTCACTTCATCCTTGTGTTGTTATTTTTGTCATACATCTGTTGAATGGTAGACCCTGAAGACATTTACCTAACGTGTTATGTGTATTGGCCTTTCAATGAGGACATTCCTGCTATAATACACGGCTGGTACAGTACATGGGTGAGGATGGCTGTCCAGCTCTAGACATTAAAGACCTCCAAGACATTAACCTCATCTGTATAACTCAAAGTTTACTGAGTGACTGATTCAGAACAGTAATGTTTTCTGCTACAAGTACAGCTGACCAGACGAAGACATTTGCAGACCTTTTAGATATTTATTTAAAACAATGTAAAACACAGGGTGCCAGTAAGGAGATCATTTTGCCATGTCAAATGAAAGGTGCACTAAGAAGACTGTGGTCTCAAAAGGGGAAATAAGAGAAAAAAACACAAAGTTAACCAGTAAATTACCTACCACCTTAACATGTGATTGAGAAAATAACTAAGTATAAACATGTAAAAACCTACAGTAAATTACCAACCACCTTAACGTGTGAGTGAGAAAATAACAAAATATATTTTAAAAAAACTGTAAATTACCTACCACCTTAACATGTGAATGAGAAAATAACATTTTTTTTTTTTAAACAGGCAAAAAAAAAGTTATTACCCAGTAAAAAAGTTATTAAAGAAAACATGTTAACATACATCTCTACAAATGTGTTTAAAACACCTGTTTTGGGGGTGAGATGGAGGGCTCTGTCTAATTTGAGAGAGGACAGAGAGGACACACATCACTGATTGATGGTAAAAGTTTAAAAAAAGAATGAAAGTACATCGTCATGTCCCTGACAAACGGGATACATTGATCAGGAGGAATAGCATGACGTCGTAGACAGCCTTTGCTGGACATTGCCGATGTTTCTCTAACTCTTCTTTAGCTCATCGACCCGCTGCATAATGTCAGTGTCCAAAGGATCCTCAGCTGTTTATTTATTTCTTATTTCACCTTTATTTAACCAGGTAGGCCAGTTGAGAACAAGTTCTCATTTACAACTGCGACCTGGCCAAGATAAAGCAAAGCAGTGCGACAAAAACAACAACACAGAATTACACATGGAATAAATAAACGTACAGTCAATAACACAATAGAAAAAAAGAGAAAAAAATAACAAAGAATCTGTATACCGTGTGTGTGAATGAAGTAAGGAGGTAAGGCAATAAATAGGCCAATAGTGCTGAAGTAATTACAATTTAGCAATTTACACTGGAGTGATGTATGTGCAGATGAGGATGTGCAAGTAGAAATACTGGTGTGCAAAAGAGCAGAAAAACAAATATGGGGATGAGGTAGGTAGTTGGTTGGATGGGCTATTTACAGATGGGCTGTGTACAGCTGCAGCGATCGGTAAACTGCTCTGACAGCTGACTCTTAAAGTTCGCAAGAGAGATATAAGTCTCCAAATTCAGTGATTTTTGTAATTCGTTCCAGTCATTGACAGCAGAGAACTGGAAGGAAAGGCGGCCGAATGAGGTGTTGGCTTTGGGAATGACCAATGAAATATACCTGTTGGTACTACGGGTGGTACGGGTGGGTGTGCTATGGGTGGGTGTTGCTATGGTGACCAGTGAGCTGAGATAAGGCGGAGCTATACCTAGCAAAGACTTATAGATTACTTGGAGCCAGCTGTCCTCCTCTTCTGACCACTGGAGCTTAGTCGGGGAGATGGGGCGGAGGTTGATGGAGTTGCAGGGCAGAGGGCAAGGGTGTGCCTGGACGGTGCATTTGGGTGTTGGTGAGAAGGGCCTGGACTCTGAGGAGAGGGGCCAGGGAGGTGATGAACCGGGCCAGGGAGGTGATGAACCAGGCCAGGGAGATGGTGAACCAAGGGGCAATGAACAACCTGTACGGCTCTCGGGCTCAGCTCTGTCTCTGGCCAGTCCAAAACACCATCCCCTCCAACAATCTGCACACAATAACACCATAATGGCAAAGTGAAAACAGTTTTTTTTTTGCTAATGTATTAAAAATAAAAACAGAAATACCTTATTTACATAAGTCTTTACAGTGGGGGAAAAAAGTATTTGATCCCCTGCTGATTTTGTACGTTTGCCCACTAACAAAGAAATTATCAGTCTATAATTTTAATAGTAGGTTAATTTGAACAGTGAAAGACAGAATAACAACAAAAAAATCCAGAAAAACACATGTCAAAAATGTTATAAAATGATTTGCATTTTAATGAGGGAAATAAGTATTTGACCCCTCTGCAAAACATGACTTAGTACTTGGTGGCAAAACCCTTGTTGGCAATCACAGAGGTCAGAGGTTTCTTGAAGTTGGCCACCAGGTTTGCACACATCTCAGGAGGGATTTTGTCCCACTCCTCTTTGCAGATCTTCTCCAAGTCATTAAGGTTTCGAGGCTGACGTTTGGCAACTCGAACCTTCAGCTCCCTCCACAAATGTTCTATGGGATTAAGGTCTGGAGACTGGCTAGGCCACTCAAGGACCTTAATGTGCTTCTTCTTGAGCCATTCCTTTGTTGCCTTGGCCGTGTGTTTTGGGTCATTGTCATGCTGGAATACCCATTCACGACCCATTTTCAATGCCCTGGCTGAGAGAAGGAGGTTCTCACCCAAGATTTGACGGTACATAGCCCCGTCCATCGTCCCTTTGATGCGGTGAAGTTGTCCTGTCCCCTTAGCAGAAAAACACCCCCAAAGCATAATGTTTCCACCTCCATGTTTGACGGTGGAGATGGTGTTCTTGGGGTCATAGGCAGCATTCCTCCTCCTCCAAACACGGCGAGTTGAGTTGATGTCAAAGAGCTCCATTTTGGTCTCATCTGACCACAACACTTTCACCAGTTGTCCTCTGAGTCATTCAGATGTTCATTGGAAAACATCAGACGGGAATGTATATGTATTCCCGTGTGGCTCAGTTGGTAGAGCATGGTGATGGCAAAACCAGGGTTGTGGGTTTGTTTCCCATGGGGGACCAGTACAGAGAAAAACATTTATGAAATGTATGCATTCACTACTGTAAGTCGCTCTGGATAAGAGTGTCTGCTAAATGACTAAAATGTAAATGTATTCTTGAGCAGGGGGACCTTGTGGACGCTTCAGTCCTTCACGGCGTAGTGTGTTACCAATTGTTTTCTTGGTGACTATGGTCCCAGCTGCCTTGAGATCATTGACAAGATCCTCCCGTGTAGTTCTGGGCTGATTCCTCACCGTTCTCATGATCATTGCAACTCCACGAGGTGAGATCTTGCATGGAGCCCCAGGCCGAGGGATGTTGACAGTTCTTTTGTGTTTCTTCCATTTGCGAATAATCGCACCAAATGTTGTCACCTTCTCACCAAGCTGCTTGGCGATGGTCTTGTAGCCCATTCCAGCCTTGTGTAGGTCTACAATCTTCTCCCTGACATCCTTGGAGAGCTCTTTGGTCTTGGCCATGGTGGAGAGTTTGTAATCTGATTGATTGATTGCTTCTGTGGACAGGTGTCTTTTTTACAGGTAACAAGCTGCGGTTAGGAGCACTCCCTTTAAGAGTGTGCTCCTAATCTCAGTTCATTACCTGTATAAAAGACAACTGGGAGCCAGAAATCTTTCTGATTGAGAGGGGGTCAAAGACTTATTTCCCTCATTAAAATGCAAATCCATTTATAACATTTTTGACATGCGTTTTTCTGGATATTTTTGTTGTTATTCTGTCTCTCACTGTTCAAATAAACCTACCATTAAAATTATAGACTGATCCTTTCTTTGTCAGTGGGCAAACATACAAAATCAGCAGGGGATCAAATACGTTTTTCCCCCACTGTAGATCCTATGCTATGAGACTCGAAATTGAGCTCATGTGCATCCTGTTTCCATTGATCATCCTTGAGATGTTTCAATAACTTGATTGGAGTCCACCTGTGGTACATTTTATTGATTGGACATGATTTGGAAAGGTTCACACCTGTCTTTATTAGGTCTCACAGTTGACAGTGCATGTCAGAGCAAAGACCAAGCCATGAAGTCGAAGGAATTTTCCGTAGACCGAGCCAGGATTGTGTCGAGGCACAGATCTGGTGAAGGGTACCAAAACATTTCTGCAGCATTGAAGGTCCCCAAGAACACAGTCCCCAAGAACACAGTGGCCTCCATCATTCTTAAATGGAAGAACTTTGGAACGACCTAGACTCTTCCTAGAGCTGGTCGCCAGGCCAAACTGAGCAATCGTGGGAGAAGGGCCTTGCACTCCACCAATCAGGCCTTTATGGTAGAGTGGCCAGACATAAGCCACTCCTCAGTAAAAGGCACAGCCCGCTTGGAGTTTGTCACAAAGGCACCTAAAGGACTCTCTCTTGGCCTGATTTCCAAGCGTCACGTGTGGAGGAAACCTGGCACCATCCCTACGGTGAAGCTTGGTGGTGGCAGCATCATGCTGTGGGGATGTTTTTCAGAGGCAGGGACTGGGAGACTAGTCAGGATCGAGGGAAAGATAAGCTGAGCAAAGTACAGAGAGATCCTTGATGAAAACTTGCTCCAGAGCATTCAGGATCTCAGACTAGGGTGAATGTTCACCTTCCAACAGGACAATGACCCAAAGCACAGAGCCAAGACAACGCAGGAGTGGCTTCGGGACAAGTTTCTGAATGTCCTTGAGTGGCCCAGCCAAAGCCCGGACTTCAACCCGATCTAAAATCTCTGGAGAGACCTGAAAATTGCTGTGCAGTGATGCTCCCCATCCAACCTGACAGGGCTCAAGAAGATTTGCGGAGAAGAATGGGAGAAACTCCCCAAATACAGGTGTGCCAAGCTTGTAGCATCATACCCAAGAACACTCAAGGCTTTAAACGCTGCCAAAGATGCTTAAACAAAGTTCTGAGTAAAGAGTCTGAATACTTATGTAAATGTTATATTTCTGTTTTTTTTTAAGTAAATGTGCAAAAAGAAAAATTGTTTTTGCTTTGTCATTATTGGCTATTGTCTGTAGATTGATGAAGAAAAAATATATTTAGTCCATTTTAGAATAAGGCTGTAACGTAACAAAATGTGGAAAAGTCAAGGTGTCTGAATACTTTCCGATGTAATGTATTGTCATAAATAATGAAAATCTAAAGGCTAACAAGGATGGTGGAACCATTGATAGAGGGCTGTAGGAAGAACCTTTACATGATAAAATGGTTCTTGTTAAAAACCCTTCATAGAGGGTTCTAGTTAGAACCCGTCATAGTGTTCTAGGTAGAACCATATACAGGGGGTTCTATAAAGAACCCAAGAGGGTTCTAGGTAGCACCAACAAGGTTCCCCTATGGGCAGGGATGGGCAAAAATGACAAAATACAGATACAAAATACCATAAAGATCATTGTATCAACATAAACTGTACTGTATTTATATCCAAAAACAGCTTTTTACATTGGCGTGTGATGTTCAGAACATGCATTCCCACCAAAAACTTCCGGTGAATTTACTAAATTACTCATCATAAACGTTGACAAAATACATAACAATTATTTTAAGAATTATAGACACAAAACTCCTTTATGCAATCGCTATGTCAGATTTTAAAATAGCTTTTCGGCGAAAGCACATTTTTCAATATTCTGAGTACATAGCTCAGCCATCACGGCTAGCTATTTTGACACCCGCCAAGTTCGGGGCACACTAAGCTCAGAGTTAGTATTAGAAATATTGTATTACCTTTGCTGATCTTCGTCAGAATGCACTCCCAGGACTGCTACTTCCACAATAAATGTTGTTTTTGTTACAAATAATCCATAGTTATGCCAAAATACCTCCGTTTTGTTCGTGCGTTCAGGTCACTATCCAAAGGGTAATGCGCGAGCGCATTTTGAGACAACATTTTTTTAAATGTTCCATTACCGTACTTAGAAGCATGTCAAACGCTGTTTAAAATCAATTTTTATGGTATTTTTCTCGTAAAATAGCGATAATATTCCAACCGGACAATAGTGTATTCATTCAAAGAGGAAAAGAAAAAACTGCGTGCTCGCGGGAACGCGCATATCCAATCTCTTTGTCATCAGACAGACCACTGAGAAACTGAGCTACTATACTCTGCCCAGAGACAGAAGACGCCTCAATCCGCTTTCTGAAGGCTTTAGAGAGCCAATGAAAGCCTTAGAAAGTGCAACGTAACCCCACAGATACTGTAGTTTTGATAGAGAATCAAAAGAAGAACTACAAATTCTCAGACAGGCCACTTCCTGCTTGGAATTTTCTCAGGTTTTTGCCTGCCATACGAGTTCTGTTATACTCACAGACACCAGTCAAACAGTTTTAGAAACTTCAGAGTGTTTTCTATCCAAATCTACTAATAATATGCATATTCTCGTAGTAACCAGTTTAAATCGGGTCCGTTTTTTATCCGGCCGTGAAAATACTGCCCACTAGCCCAGACAGGTTAACTACCTTAGCCGAGCAAGTCACTTTGGATAAGCGTGCCTGCTAAATGACCAAAATGTAGACGTGATCGACCGGCTGAAATCGGTCTTATGTAACAAAATCTAAAATTGTATTTTACAAGAGATAAAAGTAGAGACTCAGAGCTACAAAATGAGATATCATACACTACAGTTGAGGAACAATTGGAAAGTAATTTTGCTTTGAAAGTTGATAAACTTGTAAACTCACTTTTGAGAAAATGGCCTTTGAATGTTTTGGTACTACTATTGCTTTGTTTTGGTACCTTCTTTGTCTACACCCATTCAGCATCGTTCACACCCTCTTAAACTTTAACCCCACCCATCTCTTTAAGGGATGATCTGAATGTACTAACAACAGCAGTCAATCACCCAAGCTAACTTGCTAGCTACTTCCAGACATCTAAGTGAGAGAGAACAGTTCACTGAACATTACTCGCCATAGCAGAGCTGGTTAGGCTGTTATGTTAACCAGAGTGTTGGTGACTGCAACTGTGCTGTCAGATTTTCCGGTTGAAATTTCAGAGCGTTTCGCATTCAGAGCGCACAGTGGACGCTCTGGCCGATGAGTTTACTGACATTTACTGACACCAGCCATATTCAACTGGTGTTGAGCATTGGTAAATTCATCAGTTATTCTGCGCTCTCTGGCGCACACAGATGAGAGTGCTCTGAAATCGGAGTAGATTCCTAGACTGAATTAACGAACGCACCCGAAATGGTTAGTTGCATACTGGAGTCTTTATTAAGACCAATAGCTAGCTAGGTAAACAATGAACCATAATCACAACTCATGACGTTACTACCCTGCATAAATTTGCAACCAACCAGGTTCAATGTTAGCTAGCTAAGCAAATAGCACTGAGATACAAATAGTAAGATTATGCAGGTAACGTTAGCTAGTGAGCCAGCGAACATTAGCTATGTGAAAATGAACATACCAAAATGAACTGCAAAGCACACTGTGTAATTTTTCGGGGCGGAGCGCATTAGAATAATTCTCAGCATTCTTCACAATTGTTCATTTTTACATATACATTTATATTTCGTTAGTTTAGCAGACACTTTTATCACACCATAGTGCTATCAGACTTCTGATGCCAATGCAGGGTGAAAGGGTGCCACAAAATGTGAACCACTATCAAAAATTGTATGGACAAGTATTTTGTATTTCGAAAATACAAATTACAGTATTTATAAAATACAAAATACATTGGAGTGTAGTTCAGCCCAGTGTAATACAAATGACAAAATACTCAGAAGTAATTCAAATACTAAAATATTCAAATGTCATCCTATGAGGACAAACCAAAGAATCCTGTATGGTCCTACTTAGCACTCACACTCACACGCAACCACCAGGATAGACAGAAGCTCAATCAGCACCCCTTCTCTGTCTCTCCTCTCCCTCTCTTTTCCCCTCTCTCTCCCTTCCTGCTCTTCCTCCCTCCTCCTCTCTCCTCCTCTCTCTCTCTCTCCCTCCTCCTCTCTCCTCCTGTCTGTATCAATGGCGCTGCCTTCAGCACTTCTCTCTCATTGATCGTGCTCTGAACCCTGGGATGTTTAGCTGACATCATCTCTTCATCTCTTCATCCCTCCTCCTGAATGTTATCCTAATTAATTATGTACATGAACTCCTCCAGCGTCCTCACTCTCTCTCGCTTGCTCGCTCTCTCTCGATCTCATTCTCGTGCTTTGTCTCTATTTTTCACCTTCTGCCTCTCTGTTTCTCTCTCTCTGTCTTTTCTCTTCCTTCCTTCCTTTCTTTCTCTTTCTCTCTCTCTCTTGTTCTGCCTCCCTCCTGGTTGCTCCTTCATATGAGAATAGGGTGGAGCATTTACAACAAAAACAAAGTAAAAGGAGTTCATTCAACATCTACCTATTGACAGTAGAAGGCTTTCCTTCTGATAGTATAAACCCACCTGGTAGTTTCATCTCAGGTAAGGCTTAAGTTGAGATATCTGTCCTCCAGAGGAGGCTGGTGAGGGGAGGATGGCTCATAGTAATGGCTGCAATGTAGTGAATGAAAATGTTTCAAAGAAACCATGTTTCAAGCCATTAATATGAGCTGAGTTAAAGTGCCACTAGCCACCACTGGTGTCCTCCCCACAATTGAACTCCGTTTCCCAGCGGCGTGTCTCTGTCTTATCTCAGGGCCTGTTTAGAGTGGTCCCCCGGGTGTTGGTAACAGAGATCCTCGTCGTCATGCTTACTCTGATAACTGTGAAGTAAATGGAGGTTGTCACGGCGACACCTCAAAGGGCCGTCCCTCTTGGAGACCTATCGCTGCCACTTTCTGCCAGTGATGGACAGATGATCACACTGGGTCTGAGGGATGAGAAGATGTCTGGATGAATCCCTAGTTCTCTCTCTCTCTCTCTCTCTCTCTCTCTCTCTCTCTTTACTTCTCTCCCTCTCTCTAATGCTATGTCACCCTCCGTTTCTCTCCGTCAATTCCTTCCTGTCGTTATACCTCTCTCACCATCGTTCCTCTTACTTTCCATCACTTTCTCTCTCTCACTTTCTTAATCTTTCTCTCTCTCTCTCTCTCTCTCTCTTTTTGTATTTCTCTCTCTCTCTTTTTTTTATCTCTCTCTCTCTTTCTCTCTCTCCCTCTTCCCCATCTCTCTATCTAATTGTAATATATGCTGTAGTCTAGACCTTTTTAGGTTGTTATATCTGTGTCCACTCCTCCCAGACAGCTTTCCTAATCTCCTGTGCCACATACAAATGCCAGGAGAGCAGAGAAAATAGCAAATACATGACCCCTCCAACCTGAGCCTCACACTAACCTACAGTATGACTAAGATATTCACACACTCTTAGGCTATGTCCCAAATGGCACCCTTTTCCCTATATAGCATATTACTTTTCACCAGAGCCTTAGGGCTCTGGTCAAAAGTAATGCACTATGTAGGGTATAGGGTGCCATTCTGGATGTTGTCTCTGGTCAAAAGTAATGCACTATGTAGGGTATAGGGTGCCATTCTGGATGTTGTCTAAGACATATTCACACACTCTTAGAGAACAGAGGCAGTTAAATATGAAATGTTTCTTTATTATTAAAAACCACTGTGATTTGGTTGGTATTGCATTATCATGTTTAAGTGTTTTAGCTTCAATCAAGGTACTTTAGAGTGTACAGTATGAGTTATGACTAGTGAGGTTTCGTGTCCCTCTCACACTCCCACGCTCACACTCTCTCTTTTCCAACCACCCAAACTCCACTCTATCATTTTATTTTTACAATACCCAAGATTCCAGTGTTCTTTAAGCTAGGAACAATTTTTTTTGTGGTCTGTGTTTCCCTCCAGCAGGCAGAAGAGGTTGCGCAAACGGAGGGCTCCCATCAGCTCCACCTGCAGCAGTGTGATTCATCAGAGAAGCAGCAGCCCAAACGGTTACATGTCTCCAACATCCCTTTCCGCTTCAGAGACCCAGACCTCAGGCAAATGTTTGGGGTGAGTAGCTAGCTATTACACACAAAATATATTGTAGCGACCTTAACCCAACACCTAGCGACTCGTCAAAGGTTTGGCCCTCTTGGCATAATGGTTAAGGTGTGGGCTTGACAGTCGCTGGACCTGGGATTGAGTCCTGATCAGTGGCTATGTTGGTGTACATACCAGATTGTGTGTTCTCACTGTTCAGAACGCACAGACCTGTCAATGGTTAACAAAACACATCAGTCTGGGACCGCATTGTTGAGCCGACCACGTCTCAGTCTCTCTGCATGTGGTTGTGTAATCCTCCCATCTACTCTTAGCTCTACAGGAACATCAAGTGCCACTTTGAGACTGTCCCCATTAAAGATGTATGGGCCCGGCACACCTTTTAGAGAGGAGGCCTAAATGATTCACGTCCTATCCTCCACATACCCTCTCCTCCTCAAATTAGAGACAAATATGAATCTTTCATCTCCGGGGCGTTACAGGGCCGTCGTCCTTAACCGTTCCTTGGAGAGAGAGGACATGTCACTAGACCTGTTTAAATTCCCAAGACTGTTGTAGCGGTTCTCAGAGCAGAACACGGTTCATTCACAGGGCTGTTTTAGAATTACACAATGATTCTAGAATAGTTTTTTTTTTTATTCTCTGCTTTGTGAAAGGCTTTGAAAAATGATTAATAAATATCTTAGAATGAAATATCTGACCCTGTGTGAGTTATTAGTGGCAACTTCTTCTTACTTGCTTAATTGTTTTTGTTCCTGGAGGAGCATAGTTCTAAAGATCTACAACGCTGCCGGTCTTGAGCTGCATTTCTTGCCTGTGGCCTTACAACCCAAACATCAACTTGTACCCACTCCTATGTAGTTGGAGTAGCAACTAGTGCAAGTCTGTCATGTTGTTTCCGAAGCGACTGCTTCTTATTCCAACAAAGTGACCAAGAAGTCCCCACAGGCATGCAGTATGACTGTAGAGCACAGAGCCAGCTAGCTTCTTCTCCCTGCCACAGACTTTGTGCATGTTTGATGAGTACAAGAAACAGAGAGCAAAGAACAATAAATCCAGAGAACACAGGGGGCTAGAACAAGAAAGACAGAGAACACAGTGGGCTAGAACAATAAATACAGAGAACACGGGGGGCTAGAACAATAAATACAGAGAACACATGAGGGCTAGAACAAGAAAGACAGAGAACACAGTGGGCTAGAACAATAAATACAGAGAACACAGGGGGCTAGAACAATAAATACAGAGAACACAGGGTCCTTGAACAAGAAAGACAGAGAACACGGGGGGCTGGAACAATAAATACAGAGAACACAGGGGGCTAGAACAAGAAAGACAGAGAACGCAGGGGGCTAGAACAAGAAAGACAGAACACGGGGCTAGAACAATAAATACAGAGAACACAGGGTCCTTGAACAAGAAAGACAGAGAACACAGGGGGCAAGAACAATAAATACAGAGAACACAGGGGGCAAGAACAATAAATACAGAGAACACAGGGGGCTAGAACAATAAATACAGAGAACACAGGGGGCTAGAACAATAAATACAGAGAACACAGGGGGCTAGAACAATAAATACAGAGAACACAGGGGGCTAGAACAATAAATACAGAGAACACAGGGGGCTAGAACAATAAATACAGAGAACACAGGGGGCTTGAACAAGAAAGACAGAGAACACAGGGGGCTAGAACAATAAATACAGAGAACACAGGGGGCTAGAACAATAAATACAGAGAACACAGGGGGCTTGAAGAAGAAAGACACACAGCGAGAGAGGACAGAAAGAAACAAACAACATGCAGGAGGGAGAGAGAGTGAAAGAGAGAGGAGAGACCCCCTGACAGACCGTTCCCTAATGGCCCAGAAATAGAAACATGTATCATGGAAATCCCCCCATAGTGTTTGAAGCTCTATAGCTTGTTAATACCAGACCAGTCTTTACAGTACAGTGTTTACTGGTGGCAGCCATATATATATATATATATATATATATATATATATATATATATATATATATACACACACACTACACTCAACACTAACTTTTTAAATAATAGGAGGCTGGAGATTTCTCCCCTGGTCCCCTGGCTTCTCAGATGGAGAGGAACATCTGTTGTGTGCGTGTGTGAATGTGTGAAGGCCTGGGACTCCTAACTCTCCAGTAACACTCCCCAGTCACTTACTGAAGTCTCCAAGTCACTGAGCTCTGCACCACAATTAACCAGAGACACTGAGAGAGGAGAGAGGAGAGAAGGATTAGAAGAGACAGACAATCTGCTAGCACTCACTACAATCAGCGATGCTCAGAGCGCGTCTAACCCTGTTAACAGTGGGTCGCACTGACATAGGCCCTGAAGACTTGGTGTCAGGAGGACTGGGCTACAAAAGTTGGTCAATCAAAACAAAGTCACATGTTTAGTCCTTTTTCTTGCACTTTAGAAAGTGAGCAACTCAAACTGTCCACTTTAGGTTTCCCAGGCAAGTTTCGGCTTGAAAAGTGAACTAACCAATTTGGTTCTTTGGTTCAATACTACAGTTGCAGACAAGGCAGTTAAGCATTTTGGTTAGTTAGTTGGTTGTTCGATTGTCTCTAGGGTGGTGGGATAGGATACGAAGGGAATGTAGAAGCTTTTCAGAGTTTACGCGCGCGGACGTACGCTCGCACCCACCCACCCACGCACCTCTTTGTCGATGGTCCAGTTTTAAGGATTAATCGTTGTGGGCAGGGCTGAAGCGCTGCATCCCAGATTCCATCAGGGTTCTGCCATTCCCACAATGGGCTCTAGTACCGCCCTCTCCCATTGCCTGTAAATGCTGCAATGAGAGACTGGCTCAATCTGCCATTACGACTCCGCTTGAGCACCACCACAATGCAAACAAAGGCCAGGCATTGCCAGGCATTATAGCAAATGGAATTTCCTTCCATTATAGCAAAAGTGAAGGCAATGACAAGGCATTGTAACATAGTCACACAAGGAAGTTATAACCAAGGGAATAATGCAGCAATCAAGTGTTTTCTTAGTGGATTCTTTTTAATGGTCCTTATTGTGACAATTTAGGTCCTTATCAGAAAATGGACAGAAATAATAATAATACAGTTTAAAAACTCAGCTGTGTGGTCGGTGCTTCTACACGAAGCAGACCAGAGATGGGAAGTAGTTCTGTTACTTTTGACTAATTTGTAATTTGTATTTCACCGCCCTGAACTACATCGAGACCTATAATTTGTATTTAAAAAAATAAATAAAATACTAAATACTTTTCTATAAAAAATACAAATATAACGTTTCACAATTGTGTGGCCCCCTCTCACCCAGCATTGGTATCAGAAGTCTGATGGCACTATGGTGTGATAAGAGTGTCTGCTAGATGACCAAAATGTGAATGTAAATGTAAATATGAACACTTGCAAAGCATGCTGGGTATTTGTGCTCTATTCAATCCACATCGCGGAAGTTCAGCTTTACAGCGTGATTGAAATTTAAAGGCAATTTTCTCACTTTAGTCGAGATTGCATTCACGGTAAACTCTTCATATGTTGGCTAAATAGAAAACGACTTAAATATTTATTTAGCGGAATCTGTATCATCTTTACAGATTGAATGGAGTCCTTAATATAAAACAAGGCCAATAACAACACCCAGTGTTTCTTGTTCATTTTCACATTTATGTTTACATTTTGGACATTTAGTAGACACTTATCCAGAGTGTCTTAAAGTCAGTGAATTCAACTAAGGTAGATAAACAACCACATATCACAGTCTTAACAAGTAAAACAAATGTGTTACGGTTACTTGGAATGTTGTTTTAGTGAAGGCGTGTAAATACCTCCATGTACTGGCATTTTATCAAACTACAATGCTTTGCAAAGGTATTTTGATACATTGGTCTTTGGAGTTTCTTGCATTTGTAACAAGATACATAACAATAAACATTTTGCACATCTCTGACGCGGACACAAAAAGAGGGAATGTATGAAAAGAATAAAATAGCAGGGGTTCATTACCCAAACTTATTTGAGTTTAATTCATAATTAGAAAAACACATCTAGGAGGAAATTACAACGATGAGCATGAGGGCTTAATGGTATAGTGATAATTGGGATTCAAAGCCCCACTTCACTGATTCAATTCTCTCATTCTCTCAACAGCGTGTCGGAGATCTCTAATCTCAACGTCTGCATCCGAAATGGCACACTATTAGGATGCCATTTGGGATGATACCAAAGCTTAATACCTTGGATATATCAGCGAGGGGTTGAGACCTCCCTACATGCATTGAGGCCTCCTTTACCATTAAAGTGTTTGATAGCTCTCTCAGAAGATCAGAAACTCTGAAACTATCCAACTGGGAAACTCTGGAAGTTTGGGTGCTACTTTCATGTCTCGGAAATGATCTGAAATAGGATATTCAACATTTCAAAACACCAGGCACTTAGGCTTCAGATATAAAGTATTAGCGGGGGTTTTACCCCCAATTTTCCCTATTGTCAGTTCTTCTGATTTCAAAGGAGCACATGAATATTGCATGACACAGGGAGCCAGAATGGCTTCCACTAGACCCTAGCTGTGCCCCAGTCGCTTCAGGAGCCTGTTCATTTTGCACCACACTGAGAGAAACAGGCTAATATACTGTCCCCAGTGCCATTGCTATGTTTAATTAATAACCAGACACTTAGAGAGCCAGCCGCAAGAGGGTTCTTCCTGTCACACTCCCAGAGGTAGGGTCCTAAATTAGTCATTACTGTAGTGTGTGCATGCACACATGCACACGCACACGCACACATGCCCATCCACGCATGCACACACACACCTCCCCCCGACACACACACCTTTGGCCCACCTCAGCAGTCTGTGTGTGTGTGCGTGTGTGTTTCTCTCTCTCGAGGAGCGAGGCGTACATCACAGGTCCGCTAATGGACTTTTAATGATACCTTCCTTCCTCTGCCTAATCACCTTTTTAGAAGCCCCAGCCTTCCAGGGAGAACCCCCATCTTTCCATCCTGCTGCAGCAGCATTCCTAACAGAACAGGGAATCATGTCAGTCGGAAGCTTCTTACGTTCTGATTAGCCATTTTATTCCGTAAGGCTCCATTCCATCCTGCTCCACCATTTGGCCTTTGAGATTGTGTGTAATTCTAATCCCTCCATGTAATTTACAATAACAAATCAGTGTAGAGATGAACATGTGTGCCGTAATGGTATCAGAGGGGGATAGATAGGACAGCTAAACCCAGAGCTTCTATTGCAGTCTCCCCTTGATGCCAATTCATTAGTGGCCTGATTAAAGTCAATTTACTACAGTGTTTATTTAGCAAGAAGAATACTTTATTATTGCCTGTTAAGGAGCAGTTCCCGCTCTTTTTCTCTCTCGCTCTATCTCACACACACACACACTCACACACACACACATACATATGCACACACGCACACACACACATCACTTTGTTTACAGTGCATTTAATCTGCACCCCAGGCCCATTAGCACAGGTATAAACTGTTAGCATCATCAGCTTCTACAGTGTGTTGGGCTAAACAAGTCATTCACTATGAGAGGAGGACGCTACGATGCTAACCAGTCTAAGTATATGAGGAGCACCATCACGCTGCGATCATACAACATGCAGTGTGTGTTTGATTTACTGCTCCTCACAACGAAAACAGCTTTAATCTGAACTAATGGAGGAGACTGAGTCGAGCAACAGCTGTGAGAGAATGGATGAATGTGAATTGAGGAGGAAGAGAGGGGGAGGAGGAGGAAGTGGAGGAGGAAAGTGCTGCTGTGCTTGCCTGAATAAAGTGAAGGAGAACGACTGGTGGAGAACGAGTGATGGAGAACGAGTGATGGAGAACGAGTGATGGAGAGAGGAGGATTTTGTTTTCAGTGTAACATATCTGGCGTTGATTCAGGTGTTAAATGAACTCTGTAAGTGTTACATTAACACTCATTGGTGTAAAATAACCACACTGTTGGTGCTTATAACCAGAGTTGAGTGTGAGAGTGTGATTGTGTTAGTTTTACTCTGTGGAGAGTAAAACGTTGACATCAAAAACATGTCCATCATTATTATATTTCCCAGCATGCTCTACTGCAGGTAGATTTTTTGATGAGTGTTTTGATTAATATTTTGCTACATAAAGATAAATAACGTACAGTTTTAACATTACATACGATTTTTCGCAAAAACAAATTCTGAACTAATCTAGTTAGTGCGATTTATTGCACCCGTTACTGAAATGGTTGTTCCAGTTTAATGGTTTAGTTAGTCTCCTTTTTCAATGTTAATGACCCTAACAGTCATTCTGAATGCAGTTTGTGGCCGAATTATGTTGAATATCTTAACTCTGGCAAGATTTCAATAGGAATTATTCATCAATTTGCAAGCCAGCATAATGTGACTTGCAAGCTGGAGGTGGCCTTTTAAGAAGGACTTTCAGGTAACTTGATTAAAAGAAAAAAAAGGCCTTACGAGACATGCATCGTCTTGGACAGTTACATTTTAATTATACTATTCACTTAACTGACTTGGTGAAGGCCACAGGACAGAAAATGAATGAATTCAACAGCCATGTCATCAACAAATACAGTCATAGGTGGTTACTCACTTGAAAAGGCAAGGCACACTGGGAAATTATATTGAGACATGGCTTGGTGGGGGCTTGGCTTTCAGTTAGTTATTTTTGGCCACCCCTGAGTAGAAGTGTTGTACCAGTTTAAATGGTCTATGGTTATGTTTGAGTGTGTCTGCTGCCTGTTCTGAAGTCTTACATAAGGGCATGTGACCCTAAACAGTTGCAAATAATGTTGTTATGTCCGTAAATCAACACCAAGTGGCCTCTTAAAGAAATACTAACTTATTTGCGTAATGGTTAAAAATACTACGTTAGGTGTTATTGCATAACAGCATTGGTGCAGACTATATACACGTCCTACTCTTAGAAATACTAAAGGAGGTGTATAACAGCCTCAGCACTAGGCGTGGACCAATATACACATTGGCCTAGTGTTAAATTTAACACGGTCAGTGTTGAGTCAACCCTGGAGAATTTGCTGTGTGGAGTTAGAGAGTGCCTGCCGAAAGAAAGTGATGAAGAAGGAATGATCGAGAGAGAGGAAGTGGAGGAGACCGCTTGGCTGAAGAAAGTGATGGTGACCAGACAAGCTTTACATAGGGGAAGACGGGACTGTCTTTGATTTGAGTTAACATGCTACAGCACAGACCTCCTCTCTCTCTCTCTCTCTCTCTCTCTCTCTCTCTCTCTCTCTCTCTCTCTCTCTCTCTCTCTCTCTCTCTCTCTCTCTCTCTCTCTCTCTCTCTCTCTCTCTCTCTCTCTCTCTCTCTCTCTCTCTCTCTCTCTCTCCCCATCTGTCTCTCTTCCATCAACCAGGTGATCAATTCCATTGAGCTTGCGCTTCTGCTGAGTAAGGCGGGACAAGGCTGTGTGTGTGTGCATCCATGCGTGTGTGTGTCCATGCAACCTGATACACAGCCTCTCGGCCTCTCTCTCGCCGTCCCTCCCTTAGTCTGACAAGGTAATTAGTTAGAATGAAATAACGTGTCCATTGTAGACAACAATTAACCGTTGCTTTCATCCCAGTCATTAGGAAGAGTGGAGGTTTTCTTTCATTCTGCTGTGTCTCTAATGATCCCACAGCCTTCCCACTCGCCCGCCTTAAGCCCAGTTAAAACGCCTCGCGCGCGCACAAAGCCGACCGCCAATTAGGTGTTTTTGTCCTTTTGAGGAAGAAGAAAGGAGAGGGGCGGAGAGGGACATGGAAGTGGAAAAGAGAGTGAGGGAGACATACAAATCAGTTGTTAACTGGGACGTGTTTTTGTTTTGTTTTTTTCACCCCTTTTTTCATGATATCCAATTAAGATCTTTCTCATCGTCGCAACTCCACAACGGACTCGGGAGAGGCGAAAGTAGAGTCATGTGTCATCTGAAACATGACCCGCCAAACCGCGCTTCTTATCATCCGCCCGCTTAACCCGGAAGCCAGCTGCATCAATGTGTTGCAGGTGCCCAGCCCACCACAAGGAGTCACTAGAGCGTGATGAGCCACTCGGGAGGTCCGTGTGGTTTTCTTATTTCGATTATCTGCAGTTAGATGGCTGGCAGGCCACAAACTGGGGCACTTTTCTTCTCTCCTCCTGCAAATCGCTGCTGCAGCACTACTCCTCTCTCTGTTGTCCGTATGTACAGGGCATCGCCCAGACCTCTCTGTTGTCCGTATGTACAGGGCATCGCACAGACCTCTCTGTTGTCCGTATGTACAGGGCATCGCACAGACCTCTCTGTTGTCCGTATGTACAGGGCATCGCACAGACCTCTCTGTTGTCCGTATGTACAGGGCATCGCACAGACCTCTCTGTTGTCCGTATGTACAGGGCATCGCACAGACCTCTCTGTTGTCCGTATGTACAGGGCATCGCACAGACCTCTCTGTTGTCCGTATGTACAGGGCATCGCCCAGACCTCTCTGTTGTCCGTATGTACAGGGCATCGCCCAGACCTCTCTGTTGTCCGTATGTACAGGGCATCGCACAGACCTCTCTGTTGTCCGTATGTACAGGGCATCGCACAGACCTCTCTGTTGTCCGTATGTACAGGGCATCGCACAGACCTCTCTGTTGTCCGTATGTACAGGGCATCGCACAGACCTCTCTGTTGTCCGTATGTACAGGGCATCGCACAGACCTCTCTGTTGTCCGTATGTACAGGGCATCGCACAGACCTCTCTGTTGTCCGTATGTACAGGGCATCGCACAGACCTCTCTGTTGTCCGTATGTACAGGGCATCGCACAGACCTCGTGGGCCCCCCTGCCTTGCGGCAGCAGCAGGTGTGCTACGCCAGTGGATGGAGTTGGTCAAAGAGTTGTTAATGCAGCCGCTTCTCTCTATGTCTTTCTTCCTCTCTCGGCTGCACGTATCAGCCAATCAGAACTAATATTGATGATGACGTAAATCAAGTGTTAATCAAATGGTATGCAGCTGTGGCAGCACTGTTGATGTTTTAACTAGGTAGCTAGCTACACACACAGGACCGGTAACCGCATCTCAAGCCATGCATGTTTGGATACTGAGTGTGCGTAATGTCAATATAGGCCAGGCTGGGAAACAGTCAGGCATGCTCCATACAGCGCTAACCAACAGATGCAAACAATGGACAGGGTGGCGAACTCTACCACGTCACTTCCACTTGCAGGCAATGGGTTCAGAACAACTACGTCAAAAACGTAATACAAACAAATTATATATATATATATATATATATATATATATATATATATATATATATCACTACCCAAAAGGGCACTTGGTGAGTGGGAGGGAAAAGGGGCATGTGTTGGGCACAGGTTGCCTCCTATCTGTGCACATGGCTGTGTATGTACCACCATGTACTGTACCCACATACACTGACCTCTCCTTTCACCCTCTACTTACCTCTTAGAATCCAAATGAATGTATTTTTGGGCAGATGGTTGTTGGGTTTAGTATGTTTGGGATAGTGGACAGAGGAAGAGTGAGTGTATAGGCTTTTCTCAATAGATTTTTCTCAACTCCTGTCTCATATCCTCTCTCATGTCCTCTCTCATGTCCACTCTCATGTCCTCTCTCATGTCCACTCTCATGTCCTCTCTCATGTCCTCTCTCATGTCCTCTCTCATATCCTCTCTCATATCCTCTCTCATGTCCTCTCTCATGTCCTCTCTCATGTCCACTCTCATGTCCTCTCTCATGTCCACTCTCATGTCCTCTCTCATGTCCACTCTCATGTCCTCTCTCATGTCCTCTCTCATGTCCACTCTCATATCCTCTCTCATGTCCACTCTCATGTCCTCTTTCATATCCACTCTCATGTCCTCTCTCATGTCCTCTCTCATGTCCTCTCTCATGTCCTCTCTCATATCCTCTCTCATGTCCACTCTCATGTCCTCTTTCATATCCTCTCTCATGTCCTCTCTCATGTCCTCTCTCATGTCCACTCTCATGTCCTCTTTCATATCCTCTCTCATGTCCTCTCTCATGTCCTCTCTCATGTCCACTCTCATGTCCTCTCTCATATCCTCTCTCATGTCCACTCTCATGTCCTCTTTCATATCCACTCTCATGTCCTCTCTCATGTCCTCTCTCATGTCCTCTCTCATGTCCACTCTCATGTCCTCTCTCATGTCCACTCTCATGTCCACTCTCATGTCCTCTTTCATATCCTCTCTCATGTCCACTCTCATGTCCACTCTCGAAAAGGTCTAAAGGCAGTCGAGGAGAAGCAGCACTGAGAGGGAACGTGGATGAAAATGTGCTGGTATGAAATGAGACTCTCCTTCTCCACTCACGCGCCATCAGGCAATTGACGTTTACAGGAGGTGGAGATAATACGGTGTGAGATGTGGTGGAGCACGGTGAGACGGTGACCTTGCCAGTGCTCTGCTGGCACTACCTCAGATTAGATGCCATGTTTATTTATTTATTGAAATCAACTACTTGATTCAAGGTCTTGTTACGAGGAGACCAAGGCTGTGGCTGCATTTCCATAAGACTGGGGAGAAGAGGGTGGGGAGGTAGAGACTGGGGAGAAGAGGGTGGGGAGAAGGGAGAGGGGAGGTAGAGACTGGGGAGAAGAGGGTGGGGAGAAGGGAGAGGGGAGTTGGAGACTGGGGAGAAGAGGGTGGGGAGAAGGGAGAGGGGAGGTAGAGACTGGGGAGAAGAGGTTGGAGAGAAGAGGGGAGGGGAGTTGGAGACTGGGGAGAAGAGGTTAGAGAGAAGGGAGAGGGGAGGTAGAGACTGGGGAGAAGAGGTTGGAGAGAAGAGGGGAGGGGAGTTGGAGACTGGAGAGAAGAGGGTGGAGAGAAGGGAGAGGGGAGGTAGAGACTGGGGAGAAGAGGGTGGGGAGAAGGGTGAGGGGAGTTGGAGACTGGGGAGAAGAGGGTGGGGAGAAGGGAGAGGGGAGGTAGAGACTGGGGAGAAGAGGGTGGGGAGAATGGAGAGGGGAGGTAGAGACTGGGGAGAAGAGGGTGGGGAGAAGGGAGAGGGGAGGTAGAGACTGGAGAGAAGAGGGTGGGGAGAAGGGAGAGGGGAGGTAGAGACTGGGAAGAAGAGGGTGGGGAGAAGGGAGAGGGGAGGTAGAGACTGGGGAGAAGAGGGTGGGGAGAAGGGAGAGGGGAGGTAGAGACTGGGGAGAAGAGGGTGGGGAGAAGGGAAAGGGGAGTTGGAGACTGGGGAGAAGAGGGTGGGGAGAAGGGAGAGGGGAGGTAGAGACTGGGGAGAAGAGGGTGGGGAGAAGGGAGAGGGGAGGTAGAGACTGGGGAGAAGAGGGTGGGGAGAAGGGAAAGGGGTGTTGGAGACTGGGGAGAAGAGGGTGGGGAGAAGGGAGAGGGGAGGTAGAGACTGGGGAGAAGAGGGTGGGGAGAAGGGAGAGGGGAGGTAGAGACTGGGAAGAAGAGGGTGGGGAGAAGGGAGAGGGGAGGTAGAGACTGGGGAGAAGAGGGTGGGGAGAAGGGAGAGGGGAGGTAGAGACTGGGGAGAAGAGGGTGGGGAGAAGGGAGAGGGGAGGTAGAGACTGGGGAGAAGAGGGTGGGAGAAGGGAGAGGGGAGGGAGAGACTGGGGAGAAGAGGGTGGGGAGAAGGGAGAGGGGAGGTAGAGACTGGGGAGAAGAGGTTGGAGAGAAGAGGGGAGGGGAGTTGGAGACTGCTCCTGCTGCCATTAGAAGTGGGATCAGATAACGGCCTAGAGGATCCAGCCGGCAACCGCCCGTTGACCAGGCGAGATGATGACCAGTATGACAGCTAATTACGACCATCGTATTCATCACCCCAGATAATAAACAAATGTATGGTTTATCATTAGCCTTGATGGGCTATTCCCTCCATTTCTCCAATCCTCCACTCCTCATTTCCCATTCCATCTCTCTCTTTTTTTAATTGGGAAAGGGTTCTTGTGGCCTCTAAAAATAGGTTCATATAGCTTTTTATCAGGAGGGGACACAGAGAGAGGCAGTAGAAAGAAAACAAGATGATGACTGTCATTAAGACCACTGGTGCGTGCTGAGAGCTTTGCTATAGTATGCAGATTTACACACCAATGCTCATTAACGCTACTGCTCACATTACATTGCCTTTCTAGCCATAGCCGTGACGCAGAACAATAAGTGTATTTTTTATTAAGAGAGAGGGAAAGAAACATAGCATTTAAAAGTGAATGGCTTTTTTATTAATCTCATTGTTAGTAGATGAAAGGAGTTTGTTAATTCAGGGGGATGAGTGTTTGACCTTTGCAGTCTAGTTTTAGCAGTGTTCGAGGTGTATGGTGCTGTGTGCTTTTTATTAGGTTTGGGTTCACTGTGTAACGGAGCGTGCCAATGCTGCAACCAACCGGTCGAAACTCCTGCCAAATGTGACATGTTCTAATGATTTTCTCTTCTCTCTCTTTCTCTCTCCTGTCTCTTTCTCCCCTCTACCCTTTTCTCATACTCTCCCCCCCACTCTCTCTCTCTCTCTCTCTCTCTCTCTATCATGTCTCTTTCTCCCCTCTACCCTTTTTAATGCCCTTCATCCCACCCTCTCTCTCTCTCTCCCTCTCTCTCTCTCTTTCTCTCTCCTGTCTCTTCCTCCCCTCTCTCTTTCTCTCTCCTGTCTCTTCCTTCCCTCTCTCTCTCTCTTTCACTCTCCTGTCTCTTTCTCCCCTCTACCGTTTTCGCATACTCTTCCTCCCCTCTCTCTCTCTCTCTCTCTCTCTGCAGCAATTTGGGAAGATTTTAGACGTGGAAATAATTTTTAACGAGCGAGGTTCCAAGGTAAGTGTGCCGTAACTAGTGTCACTTAATTTCTCTCTCTCTCTCTCTCTCCCTCTCTCTCTCTCTCTCTCTCTCCCTCTCTTGCTCTCTCTCCTTCTCTTCATCCCTCTCTCCCCAGGTCCCTACCTCCTCAGGGTAATAATTACTTGGCTTTACTTTGGCTCCTCTGCCTTTAGGCAACGTTTGCTATTGTACCCTCCTGCCATACATTGTGACATACAGTACCACGCTGCCATTTAGCTCAATACTGACACTTGCCTCGTTTCCATACATACAGCTTGTCCAGTAAGCTTCATGCTGACAGTGTTAATCCTGACTTACTGAGCAGTATGAATCTTCCAACTCACCTCCTTACCACTCCATGGTACAGTAATACTCACTTCTCAAACAAGATTTGTCAGAAAGTACATTTAGACAGGTCTTTTTTTTTCTTATTTTTTTTTTACATTTGCAAACCTCCAAAAAAATATTCTGTATTTTCTGCACCATCTATGTAGAAGAAGAATTACAAAACACCCTTTTCCCCAAAAGAACCGGAAAACAATTCCTGATGATTTATCTAATTCGAGAAGAAGAACCTAAGATATCCATGGCAAACACAGGTTGTATTATTCCACTACCCACAATCCTCTCCTTCTGCTCACCATGAAATTAACACAGCTTAGCATGAATAAACATTGTATTTCCATAAGAAGCTTTCTCAATTTGCATTCAATATGTTTTCACTCTTTGAAGAATGCCCACTCCTCTCTCTCTCTTCGTGTAAGCTAATTACTTGTGCATGATAAAAATAAAAATAAACAGTAGACTCAGAGAGAGGGCGAACTTGCAGCATGCACAAAATGTGAAAATGATTAATTTTGCCATCAAATCCCACTTTCAATGTATTAGTTGTGTGTTATTTGCATCAGGCAGTATAGGCTGGGATCCCCTATACAGGATCACGCCGCAGTGGGAAGCGCCCGGTTCACACACATTATCTACCAAGGCAATTAATTACAGGGCCCTACTAGCACAGGATGTATTGGTTGTATAGGCTATGTCCCAAATGACACCCTATTTCTCTAGTGCTATGGGTACTGGTCAAAAGTAGTGCACTAAATAGGTATTAAGGTGCTATTTGGGATATAGACATAGGCTAAAAAAGACTTGGAGGACTGGGGGCTTGTCTTGTCCAACATGCTGTTTACCAGCCATATCTAATGGCTCTCATACCCAGACCCAGTTAACTCTCCGGCTGCACCGTCAGGCCTGGGGCTCTCATGGCCCCCTTACTGAGCTGGGCCTCCTGAGTGAGCTTCAGGAACAGGCCTACACAGCAAATTCTCCAGTGTAATTTCTTTTTTTACAAAATTACACTGAGTGTTAAATCAACACAGTGTTAAATTAACTTACTGCTTAGTGTAAAGCCTTATTCAAATATTTCCCAGAGTGCCTTGCCTTTCAAAATAAATTGTAAAAAAAAAAAAAAGCCACCATAATTTGACTTGCAGACCTGATGTGGCCTGTAAACCATGACTTTCAAGCAATTGTATTACGCTCGAATAAAAATGGGTTTAGATTTGTTCCTGAAGGAGAACAAACACTTGGCGCTGTAGTGGTACCCTGTAAGGTCATCCTTTGTACATATAGTTATACCCTAGTTCCGGAACTCCAATTTGAGCAGCAGCAGCTGAAAAATGAGCTCCTACAAATATTGAAATTTACATGGTTTTTAGAGTGAAGTACATCGGAAAAAAGCAAAAGAAAACTGCAAGACTGAATAGGAGAAAAAACAAGCAACAAACAAAGAAGATAGGCTTTTGAAAAATAACTATTTTTCATAAAATTGTAGTTATCTTAGCTAGCTGAATTGTTTACCAGTTGCTAAGCAGTTGCTAGGGACTCTTTTGGAAGAAGCTAGCTAGCTAACGAAGAACAACAAAGAATATCTAGTTAACAGAAGAAAAGAAAGAGAAAATCAGGACAGAAGAAAAAGGATATCAAAGTGAAACAGTTCTCTAAAGACACAGGAGACAATAATACAAGAAACAACACTTCTGTAGCTTGTCAACTATGTGTCTGTCTATCCCTGTTCTCTCCTCTCTGCACAGGCCATACAAACGCTTCACACCGCGTGGCCGCTGCCACTCCAACCTGGTGGTCCCAGCGCGCACGACCCACGTGGAGTTCCAGGTCTCCGGCAGCCTCTGGAACTGCCGGTCTGCAGCCAACAAGGCTGAGTTCATCTCAGCCTATGCTACCCTCCAGTCCCTAGACTTCCTGGCGCTGACGGAAACATGGATTACCACAGATAACACTGCTACTCCTACTGCTCTCTCTTCGTCTGCCCACGTGTTCTCGCATACCCCTAGAGCATCGAGCCAGCGGGGTGGTGGCACTGGAATCCTCATCTCTCCCAAGTGGACATTCTCTCTTTCTCCCCTGACCCATCTGTCTATCTCCTCATTTGAATTCCATGCTGTCACAGTTACCAGCCCTTTCAAGCTTAACATCCTTATCATTTACCGCCCTCCAGGTTCCCTTGGAGAGTTCATCAATGAGCTTGACGCCTTGATAAGTTCCTTTCCTGAGGATGGCTCACCTCTCACAGTTCTGGGTGACTTTAACCTCCCCACGTCTACCTTTGACTCATTCCTCTCTGCATCCTTCTTTCCACTCCTCTCCTCTTTTGACCTCACCCTCTCACCTTCCCCCCCTACTCACAAGGCAGGCAATACGCTTGACCTCATCTTTACTAGATGCTGTTCTTCCACTAATCTCATTGCAACTCCCCTCCAAATCTCCGACCACTACCTTGTATCCTTTTCCCTCTTGCTCTCATCCAACACTTCTCACTCTGCCCCTACTCGGATGGTATTGCGCCGTCCCAACCTTCGCTCTCTCTCTCCCGCTACTCTCTCCTCTTCCATCCTATCATCTCTTCCCTCTGCTCAAACCTTCTCCAACCTATCTCCTGATTCTGCCTCCTCAACCCTCCTCTCCTCCCTTTCTGCATCCTTTGATTTTCTCTGTCCCCTATCCTCCAGGCCGGCTCGGTCCTCCCCTCCTGCTCCGTGGCTCGACGACTCACTACGAGCTCACAGAACAGGGTTCCGGGCAGCCGAGCGGAAATGGAGGAAAACTCGCCTCCCTGCGGACCTGGCATCCTTTCACTCACTCCTCTCTACATTCTCCTCTTCTGTCTCTGCTGCTAAAGCCACTTTCTACCACTCTAAATTCCAAGCATCTGCCTCTAACCCTAGGAAGCTCTTTGCTACCTTCTCCTCCCTCCTGAATCCTCCTCCCCCTCCCCCCCCCCCCCCTCCCTCTCTGCGGATGACTTCGTCAACCATTTTGAAAAGAAGGTTGACGATATCCGATCCTCGTTTGCTAAGTCAAACGACACCGCTGGTCCTGCTCACACTGCCCTACCCTGTGCTTTGACCTCTTTCTCCCCTCTCTCTCCAGATGAAATCTCACGTCTTGTGACGGCCGGCCGCCCAACAACCTGCCCACTTGACCCTATCCCCTCCTCTCTTCTCCAGACCATTTCCGGAGACCTTCTCCCCTTCCTCACCTCGCTCATCAACTCATCCTTGACCGCTGGCTACGTCCCTTCCGTCTTCAAGAGAGCGAGAGTTGCACCCCTTCTGAAAAAACCTACACTCGATCCCTCCGATGTCAACAACTACAGACCAGTATCCCTTCTTTCTTTTCTCTCCAAAACTCTTGAACGTGCCGTCCTTGGACAGCTCTCCTGCTATCTCTCTCAGAATGACCTTCTTGATCCTAATCAGTCAGGTTTCAAGACTGGGCATTCAACTGAGACTGCTCTTCTCTGTGTCACGGAGGCTCTCCGCACTGCTAAAGCTAACTCTCTCTCCTCTGCTCTCATACTTCTAGACCTATCTGCTGCCTTTGATACTGTGAACCATCAGATCCTCCTCTCCACCCTCTCCGAGTTGGGCATCTCCGGCGCGGCCCACGCTTGGATTGCGTCCTACCTGACAGGTCGCTCCTACCAGGTGGCGTGGCGAGAATCTGTCTCCGCACCATGCGCTCTCACCACTGGTGTCCCCCAGGGCTCTGTTCTAGGCCCTCTCCTATTCTCGCTATACACCAAGTCACTTGGCTCTGTCATATCCTCACATGGTCTCTCCTATCATTGCTATGCAAACGACACACAATTAATCTTCTCCTTTCCCCCTTCTGATAACCAGGCGGCGAATCGCATCTCTGCATGTCTGTCAGACATATCAGTGTGGATGACGGATCACCAGCTCAAGCTGAACCTCGGCAAGACGGAGCTGCTCTTCCTCCCGGGGAAGGACTGCCCGTTCCATGATCTCGCCATCACGGTTGACAACTCCCTTGTGTCCTCCTCCCAGAGTGCTAAGAACCTTGGCGTGATCCTGGACAACACCCTGTCGTTCTCCACTAACATCAAGGCGGTGACCCGATCCTGTAGGTTCATGCTCTACAACATTCGCAGAGTACGACCCTGCCTCACACAGGAAGCGGCGCAGGTCCTAATCCAGGCACTTGTCATCTCCCGTCTGGATTACTGCAACTCGCTGTTGGCTGGGCTCCCTGCCTGTGCCATTAAACCCCTACAACTCATCCAGAACGCCGCAGCCCGTCTGGTGTTCAACCTTCCCAAGTTCTCTCACGTCACCCCGCTCCTCCGCTCTCTCCACTGGCTTCCAGTTGAAGCTCGCATCCGCTACAAGACCATGGTGATTGCCTACGGAGCTGTGAAGGGAACGGCACCTCCATACCTTCAGGCTCTGATCAGGCCCTACACCCAAACAAGGGCACTGCGTTCATCCACCACTGGCCTGCTGGCCCCCCTACCTCTGAGGAAGCACAGTTCCCGCTCAGCCCAGTCAAAACTGTTCGCTGCTCTGGCACCCCAATGGTGGAACAAGCTCCCTCACGACGCCAGGACAGCGGAGTCAATCACCACCTTCCGGAGACACCTGAAACCCCACCTCTTTAAGGAATACCTAGGATAGGATAAAGTAATCCTTCTAACCCCCCCCCTTAAAATATTTAGATGCACTATTGTAAAGTGGTTGTTCCACTGGATATCATAAAGTGAATGCACCATTTTGTAAGTCGCTCTGGATAAGAGCGTCTGCTAAATGACTTAAATGTAATGTAATGTAATATAGCAATAGGTACTTAATTGAACCCCAGTTTATACCTCAGGCCTGCAAGTGGGGGTTGCAAAATTCAGAGATTTTCCATAAATACTGGTTCCATTTCCAGGAAACATCCAACCAGGAGTTCTGGGAATGTTGAATTTTACAACCCATTATGCTGGTTTATAAAGTGATGTGTAACTCCTATTGGAATCCAGCCACAGTTAGGCCATCCAACAGTTGGAATTTGTATTCGGCTACAATCTGCATTCAGAATGAATGTCAGGGTTAGGAACATTGTGCAGAGACTAGCTAAGGCATTTACACTGGAACAAACATTTCAGTAACGAATGCAAAAAAAATCGAACTAACTGATTGGATTAGTTTAGAAAAATGTATGTTATTTATCTTTGTTCAGCATAAGATTAATCGATTAATGTACACGCACAAACATATATATCGAAAACATATTTTTTTTTAATCAATGTGCAATAGAGCATGCAGGGAAATATGATAATGCTGGGTGTGGTTTTGTGTATGAGTTTCAGGCCCGTGTATTAGGGTAAAACTAGGTTCTCAAAATAAGACATCATGAAATCCGTATCATATTGTGTCAAATAAGTCTGTTTTTTTATGATAACATATTTGCTAGTGATGGGGAAATGATGCTTCCTGAAGCATTGAGTATTTCCAGCCAATTGTGTTGAAAAAAGGCTAATTACGCGAGCCTTTGATCAACACGTTGTACAGTAGTGGCACCTGCTGGTCCAAATAATTTAGAACAGCCAAATTATTATAGATGACGTCGCGCACGCTATGCAGGGTAGCTTTTTTGTCTTTTACCGAAACCAATATCAAACCAATCAGGTGGTTGTTCGACAAAACATTGATCATGTGCTTCTGATAAAGTGATACAATCATTGGCACACTGCATCAAAGTAACTATTTAGCGATTTCAATGCAGGCTTCGGAGCTGAATGCAACAATCATGTCTCTGTCCATAGCTGCTGAAATAAAATCATAATAATAACAAATATTGATATATAAAAAAAAAAATCTCTCAAAAGTTGTGAACTGGGCCTTTACTAGTCCTGTATTAGCAGGGACCGATATAGCCAGCAGTAGCACAGACAAACACTTTTTCAGCCCCCACAAAAAAATAAAAAAAATATCCTCACCCAAAAACAACTTCCCGCAAAGGCTATCTCTCTGTCACTAAGAAATACAGTCATGGGTGGTAGCTCTACAATTTACTTGAACTCTGGGAAATATTTGAATAAAGCTTTATGCTAAGCCTTATGTTAATTTAACACTGTTCCAATGTCTGTATGGGTCCACAGACTCAACACTTTCAATGTAAAATGATAATTTTTTTACATTGGAGAATGTACACTACAGAATTTGCTGTGTAGTATTCTCAAGGCTCCCTGAGTGAGCTGGGCCTCCTGTACAAGCTGTGTGAGGCCCAGTGTGTAGCACCTGTCTCCTCTCCCATAGCGCCACACTGTGTGTGTGTGTGTGTGTGTGTGTGTGTGTGTGTGTGTGTGTGTGTGTGTGTGTGTGTGTGTGTGTGTGTGTGCGTGTGCGTGTGCGTGTGTGTGTGTGTGTGTGTGTGTGTGTCAGCAGGCTTTCGCTCCCTCCACTAATTCAATTACAGAATGTCCAACTGATCCTTAACAAAATGTTTCTAAGGACGACTACTCTCAGAAACCTTTGGAATAAAGATCTCTCTCACACTAACACACACATACACACAAGACTGTTGAAAGGTGAATGTGCTTCACCTGGTAAACAAACGTGTGTACGCCCAGATACACACATACACACATACAGTTGGAGTGTTGGGAGCTGGAGTGTATCAGGTTGTGTTTCTGAATGCTGTGTTAGTTATTTTTCATGCTTCTCCTCTTCAGCACAACTCTGACCGTGTGTTTCTCAAGTTTCACTAACCTGCTCACATATCTCTCTTCTGCTGAATACCTCCCTTTCTCTTCCTGATACTTACCTTGTACCATGTGTTATTTCTTCTTCCTTTTCTCTCTCTTATATCATCCTGCTTATTTCCCTCTTCTTCCGCTCTCTCTATCTCCCCACTCTCTCCTTCTTCTCTCCGTTCCTGGTGATCTCAGGGTTTTGGGTTTGTAACATTTGAAACGAGTGCAGATGCGGACCGTGCGCGGGAGAAACTAAATGGTACAATCGTAGAGGGACGCAAAATAGAGGTGCCTTCTTTTCCCTCTACTCACCCCTTCCCCCCCCCCCCCCCCCTTCTCTCTCTCCCTCTGCCTGACGGTGCTTGCCTACCACCCCCTCTTCTCTCCTCCTCCACCATCCTTCTCTCCCTCTGCCTGCTGCACCTTGATCGCTGCATGCTGAATGCTGAACTCTGAGCCGTAAGTGTGCGTGTGTGTGCGCACGTGTGTGCGTCTTTACATGTCTCTTCTGCATGCATGTGTGTGTGTGTGTGTGTTTACCAGGGGCATGTGTATTAGATCAGAATGTGTTTGATACTGAAGGAGCAGAGCAGAACACTCAGATCCCCACAAACTTGAGGTTGATGTATGCGCCAGTTTGAAGTCCTCGCTCTTGCTGTTCTCAATACACGTACACGTGCTCTCTCTCCATCTCCGGCTCATGTTTAAATTAACTCAATCGCTGGGTATCAAAGTGCTGCCAACGTTGCTTTAAATCCCACTTGTTTATCCAAAACACCCCCGCTTATATTACACACCCCAGGGCAAAAAATATAGACGTTATTTCTCTCTCTATCACTCGCTCTCTCACTCGCTCTTTTGCTCTCCCTCTCTCTCACTTACTTACCTAGTCTCTATATATCTCTCTCTTTCTCTCCCCCTCTCTCAGGGTGTTTTTTCACGTCCGTCGTCCTTCCGCCCCCATTAAGATAATCTATGTAATGTATAAACAATACCTGGGCCCATACATCACATCAGACACGGGCTACGGTAGCGTTAGCATAGCCTAGCGTAGCCTCAAGGTAAATGACCTCTGCTGGCCCATTGGAAATGAAAGCCATTAGCACTAATTAGCAGCCAAGGGAAACGCTAACAAGGCAAGCTAGGAAAACATGCTAAACTCAACTCGATGCTGCCAGGGACAGGGCGAGAGGGTGAGCTGTTTTTCCCTCAGCAACCTCAGAGAGAGAGTTTTTTTCTCTAACTTTAACATTTCTGTTTAGAATGAGAGGCCCCTAAGTGATTGATAGAGATGTTTGCAGAAAATGGATACTGGTTCCTTTAGAAGAAGACTAAAGCTCAGACATCTAAGAGGATTTTAACTTAGGTTTTTGGTTGATATGATGCTGGTGATATATTATTCTAACCATGTCTTGCTGCATGGTTTGCTAGGTAGGCTTGTAACTATATTATGAGCCTGCAAGAATGATGCTCTGATGTGCAGTTGGTGTGTGTGTGTGTGTGTGTGTGTGTGTGTGTGTGTGTGTGTGTGTGTGTGTGTGTGTGTGTGTGTGTGTGTGTGTGTGTGTGTGTGTGTGTGTGTGTGTGTGTGTGTGTGTGTCTGTGTCTGTGTCTGTGTCTGTGTTTTGTTTCATTAGACCTTTGTTGATATAGTCCCAAAATGTTTTGCTTGTCAGAAATCAAGTTTTCAAGATATGTAACTTTCAAAATACAGAAACCATCCCCATATGATGCATTTTGGGGGCTATGTCCAACAATGGACTAATGAAACAAATACCAAAAGATATTGGGTGGAATTTTCCTTTATGTTAAAAAGTGTCAGTGTCATATCTGAGTGATGATTCGAGTGGGGTTAACACCAGTGGGATATAAATTGACTCCACATGTGGTGAATAAATGAAGTGTTATTTTAATCACAGCGGAATCAACACTGCTTGGTGTTGTTACTCAACTTAGTTCATTTCACAAACAAACTGTGACTTGCAGGTCTACTGTTACCCATGAGCCAGTACACTGACCCTCATTTACAGTCAGAAAATGCTTAAAAACATTCACTTAGACAATCACTTGTTGAAGTCTTCTAAATTGTAGGTTTTTGAATATAACAACCATTTCTCTATCACTAACAAATACAGTCATGGTTGTGTATCGCTCACATTCACTTGAAAGGCATGCTGGGAAATATGGTTATACAACCTAAAACGCTAAAAAAATACTCTAACACTACATGTTCTTTTCTCAAACACTGAGAAAGTGTACCAGCATCAACTCTAATAAAGTGTTAATTGAAGTCAGAATTTGCAACACCCATGGTGTTAGGGACTAACACTCTAGTGATGCTAGTTTGTGAACACCTTGAAAAGTGTTAGTTTTAACACTATTTCGGTGTTTCACATATAATTTCTAAGAAAGTGTTACGTTTAACACTGTGGGAGTTAAAATTCTGATCTCAAATTTGCTGTGTGTGTGTGTGTGTGTGTTCTCTAACTGTCTAATCTCTATCGCTGAACACAGGTCAACAACGCAACAGCAAGAGTAATGACAAACAAAAAGGTGTCAAACCCTTACACAAACGGTAAGCTCTTCCCTTATCCTCCTCTTTCTTCCTCTCCTTCTCACACATCCCCTTCATCCTTCCCTCCTCTTCCTTTACCTCCTCCCTACTTCCTCCTACCCACTTCTTCTTTCTCCACCTCCTCCGTCCTTTCCTCCTTCCATCTCAATGCCACAGACAGACAGACATTGGTGCTTTATACAGACAGATTAGACAGATCAGAGGCTATATTTACTAAACTGATGATGTACTACGTATTCAGTGACCCAGACTCTAACCCTATGATGACTAAACCATGATCAGGGCCATGACTGCAGCAACTCAGGTTGTTCATTATTATAATCATTTTTTAAAGAAGGCTATTTGGTTGGTTTGGTGATTTGATTTTTATTTGAATTCCGCAAGACGTTCTTCATTTGAAATCATTTCTGGAGGGTTTTTGGAAACTTTGCCTCTGCTGATTCCATCTGGCCTTAAGCATGACTTGCCTCTCAGCTAGGAGATGATACAGGGACCATCTCTTAAAATCTCCTAATATAATAAGAACAAAGAGGGAAAGGGGAATTGGTTCAACCATAAGGAGAGAAGGAGGAGATAGAGTGTTGGGAGGGGGAGAAAAGTGAATTTGGTGAGGAGGAGTGAGTGGATGAGTGGATGGAGCAAATAAAAAGCCAGGGCTCATTCTGAAAGGGTTTTAAAGGTTTGTCTCGCTCTCTCTCTCTCTGACACTCATTCATGTTGATGGGAGAGAGAGCAACAAGATCTCATAGATTCCCTTTGAAATTCGACGTATTATGGATGAACGTATTTTTGACGCATTAATTCCGCATGGTTACAGGGTTAATTCCGCGTGGTTACAGAGTTAAAACAGGCACAACTAAAAGGGTTAAGTTTAGATATTCATTTGGAGTGGTTAAGGTTAGGGTTATGGTTTGGGGACGGCTTAAAACAAAATACTACAAAACGAGGCACTATTACCATTAGATAGTATCAAGTATTCTCACGACTTGCTAGCACATTGGGAACTGTGGTGGTGTAGTGGTCTAAGCAGTGCATTCTGACTTTGTGCATCATGATTTCGTGCCCAGTGGTGGGCAATTTCTTTTTTTTTCTTTTTTTTTGTCAGCGCCGAAGAAGGCATATATCGACGTTCTCAGGACCTTTACAAACGTCTGAAATAGCAGTCTATTTTTTGTGATCAGCCTGAGAGAGAGAGAGAAATCGAGAGAGAGAGAGAGAGAGAGGAAGTTAGAGATGGAGGAGAGAGACGAGGCCAGGAATGAATCAGCCAGACATGTCAGCACTCCTCTCATCCTCCACCCACTCCTACATCCCTCCATTGTAGGAGGGTTAGAGTGGTGCAGACAGAGAGAATGAGGCCTGAACGGCTCGCCATCCGTCACTGTCACTGGACCACACCACCACACTTCTCTTCTCCTCTGTCTCTCCTCTTGTCTTTTATTATCCCTCACTCCTCCCACCACCGCACCATGCTACACAGAAGGAGAGCACCATGCTACACAGAAAGAGAGCACCATGCTACACAGAAGGAGAGCACCATGCTACACAGAAGGAGAGTGTCTGCTAAATAAAAAAATTATGTTTTGGGATGCTAAGCTAACGTCAGTCTAAGTGAATGGGATGCTAAGCTAACGTCAGTCTAAGTGAATGGGATGCCAAGCTAACGTTATTCTAAGTGAATGGGATGCTAAGCTAACGTTAGTCTAAGTGAATGGGATGCTAAGCTAACGTTAGTCTAAGTGAATAGGATGCTAAGCTAACGTTAGTCTACTGCTCCCTGTGTGTTTTCTATAGGCTGGAAGCTGAATCCCATGGTGGGAGCTGTCTATGGTCCTGAATTGTATGCAGGTAAAACTCCACTGATGCAAACACTACACTACAATACAACACATTACTATCAGAGTACAACTATACTTGGCCGTAAAGACTATCTGGCGAACAGACTATACATAATATCAGACTCACACAAAGACTACACGATAGGCCTACAGACTTTACAGGCTCCATACTAGAGCCCAAAATCTGCAGATCTCTTCTCTCTCTCTCTCTCTCTCTCTCTCTCTCTCTCTCTCTCTCACTCTAGTTAGCTCTCTTTCTTTCTTTCTATCTTTCTTTCTTCTCTCTTTTTCTCTCCGTCTCTTTTTCTCTTTCATTTTCTTTTTTTCTCTCTCTCTCATTCTATTGCTGTTGAATTGATCATGTGATCATACAGGTATGTGTGGGGTTTTGTGCATTCATGCATTAATGAGTTCATGAGTATATGTATAAATGTGTGTGTGTGTGTGTGTGTGTGTGTGTGTGGTGTGTGTGTGTGTGTGTGTGTGTGTGTGTGTGTGTGTGTGTTTGGCAGAGAGTCTGCTTTCATTTAGAGGAAGTGCTGAGACTGCCTGGTGTCTTTAACTGCGCTCCTTTCTGCTCATTAGACTGAAATCTGTTCATTCCAAGACAGCTTTACTGCCAAGCTCTAAATAACAGCCCTGACACAGAGAAGCCATCTATCTCTTTTATTTCTTCTCTCTTTCCTCTCCTCTCCTCTCCTCTCCTCTCCTCTCCTCTCCTCTCCTCTCCTCTCCTCTCTCTCCTCTCCTTTCCTCTCCTCTCCTCTCTTCCGCTCTCCTCCCCTCTCCTCTCCTCCGCTCTTCTCCCCTCTCCTCCGCTCTCCTCCCCTTTCCTTCCTTCTCCTCCGTTCTCCTCCGCTCTCCTCCCCTCTCCTCTCCTCCCCTCCCTCCGCTCTCCTTTCCTCCCCTCTCCTCCCGTCCTCTGCTCTCCTTCCCTCCCCTCCCTCCCTCCCTCCGCTTTCCTTTCCTCCCCTCTCCTCCCGTCCTCTGCTCCCATCCCCTCTCCTCTCCTCTCCTCTCCTCTCCTCCGCTCTCCTCCCCTCTCCTCTCCTCCCCCACCTCCAACCTACCTCTCAGTCAAACCCCACCCTTTAACTCAGAGCAACCCCAACCCCACTGATTCTCAACCCTAACCCTTAGATGTATGCACGTGAACGTGTGTACGTAGGTACGCACACACACTCACACACACACACACAGAGTAGGCCACCTTCTCTGTGTGTGTGGCTGGGGCGACCGGCTGGCTGTCTGATTGATAGCATGTTAATGTCTCGAGTCATCTTAAACATGCCAGTAAAGTTTGCCAAGCCTAAACGATACCATATGCCTCTGCAAGTCCCATGTGGCATCCATGGTGGAGGAGTGCGTTTATGTGTGTGCGTGCGTCCATCATTCCTACCTGAAGATACAGGGAGAATATCACAGGAAAATATATCCCAGCTTTACTTACAAAACAACCTACAGTACCTCCCTCACTTCCCATCCCTCCTTCCCTCCACTGGTCGTCTTACTCCCTCCTTTCCTTTCCTCTCCTCTCTAAATATGAAAAATGAAAAAATCCTGTAGCGGAAGTGTTGGGTCTGGATTTCTTCTGGAATAATTATAGCTGCATTTAATCTACTTTAGGCGGGAATAGAGCGGGATGTAACGGCCATTAATCACTCTTTATCAGTGTGGCGTTCCGAGCGTGGATCAGCGGAATTGGGGCCCATAAATCGTGTGTGTGTGACAGAACACTCCGTCTCCATTCCTGCAGTCGGCTACAGGTTTATTGTGTTCAAATCCCATTCAGAAAGAATGACGGATGAGAGGAGAGGGAGGAGAGAGTAGAGCAAGAGAGAGGGGGGAGAGGGGGGGTGAGGGAGAAGGGAGAGAGATGAGAGAGAGAGGGGAGAGAGGAGAGAGAGAGGAAGGGGAGAGAGAGAGAGAGAGAGAGCGGCCGGCCACTCAAATCTACTATGAATCCACTACACACAGACACGTACACACTCGCACACACACTCACACAGGCACAAACAAGCGTAGATGCATGCATTCACACACATGGATATGAGGCGAGAATGGACACTTCGTTCTTAACTTATGGAGTAGGGTTGAATAGGGAGGCACTTCATTATTTAATCATTGTGTGTGTGTGTGTGTGTGTGTGTGTGTGTGTGTGTGTGTGTGTGTGTGTGTGTGTGTGTGTGTGTGTGTGTGTGTGTGTGTGTGTGTGTGTGTGTGTGTGTGTGTGTGACTGACTGAGTGGAGTAGACTAGACTGCGGGGCATGAAGGACAATGAGAGAAATGTAATAGTGATTGATTGACTGTGTCCTAGGCTGAGTGTATGCAGAGATGGTGTGTGTGTGTGCAACTGTGTGTGTGTTTGCACACTGTGTGTGTGTGTATATGTGTGTCTGAGTATATGCATATAGTTTAGCAGGGAGCTCACCAAAACACAACAAATAAGATTAAAATGCAAAGCGCAGGCAGGGAAATAACAAGGGGCTTTTCAACATATGCTGAAAAATGTGCAAGTTGGAAGGTTGACATTAGTTTGACTTCGGAGTGCTTCACTCTGCCATGATTTGATTGGTCCAAAGTGGACGAGGTCGCTGTCATTTGCTGACCCGCCTTTTATTGCTGAATCAATTTAATGTATTTTTTATGTAAAAAAACAAGAGGGTGTGAGTGTGAGTTTATGTGAGTGTGTATATGTATGTCAGTGTGAGCAAATTGTGTGCGCGTGTGTGGGATTGCTGTAGTAATGTGTGTAGAAGGCTCTTTTAATTGTCTAAGGATAGATTTAAGGCTTAATTAAGCATAATCAGACGCTAACGCTCTGTCACTGTCCCCAAGCACAAGCTCTACACACGCACGCACGCACACACACACACACACACAGACCATAGGGTAGACAGACTAGACTGGTGTATAGGAGCAGTCTTCCAGTACGACTCAGACAGATGAGGAAGCAGTCTGCTGGTAAATTGTGGTGTAATGCAGAAAGCCAGGGCCATGTTTATTAAAGGGAAATTCCACCAATTTCAACCTGGTGCATTATCTCCAGCATAATACTAGTCTACATATGTGAAAACTGTGCTTTTCTACGTTTTGTAGGAGAACATATAAAGTTAAGACGTTCTACCTGATGACGTCATCAACAGTTAAAATGTTTTAAAAACAGTGATTGTTAAACACTATGAGATTCGTGGCTAGAAACGTACTTTAAATCCCAAAAGCACCCAATTCCCTTTATAACGCACTTCTTTTGACCAGGGCCATAAGGGAACAGAGTGCCAGTTGGGACGTAATCAAAGTCTGAAGATTGAGACTGGAGTTAATGTGTGTTTAGTCAAGTTTGGTTTTTAAATTGTATGACATATTTTTACGGATCCCAGGAAGAGTATCTGCTGCATGGGCAGGAACAAATGGGGATCCATAATAAATAAAAAATACAAACTGAGTTGGAGTAAAGTGTTGCATGTTCATAAACACATAAACACAGAAAACCTCACATACCTACAACTCACAAAATGTTGATTATTCACACACTCATCCACAAGCCCTAACGCTGATCAATAATACACACTCATCCACAAGCCCTAACGCTGATCAATAATACACACTCATCCACAAGTCCTAACGCTGATCAATAATACACACTCATCCACAAGTCCTAACGCTGATCAATAATACACACTCATCCACAAGCCCTAACGCTGATCAATAATACACACTCATCCACAAGTCCTAACGCTGATCAATAATACACACTCATCCACAAGTCCTAACGCTGATCGATAATACACACTCATCCACAAGTCCTAACGCTGATCAATAATACACACTCATCCACAAGCCCTAACGATTATCAATAATACATATGCACACCGAGGTTATTACAGTTAATGAAGACTAAACCAAAAACGAATCATGAATAAACCATTTAGTAAACTGTAAATAAAATAATCAACAAACCCGTTTGAAAAGCTGAAACCATACTGAAACTATTATCTTTGACTCCAAAACGAACAAAAATAAAATGTCATGAATTATGTTCAGTTTTAGTTTTTAGATTTTTTTTCTCAAAATTTTGGGCAAAAATTGAATGGGTTTTTCAATCAGGCTTTTTTCTAATTGGGGTTTTCAAGCTTCTCAATCTGGCGGGTCACATAGAGATTGACTTGAATTTCAAGGTAGACTAAGCGATAGGACGTTGCAGCACCTCAGATATCGCTCGTGTTCCTCTGCTCAGACGTTGCTGACACATGCCAGATCTAGATACTGTTGTATGTATTAGCTAACCACATCATATGGTATAGCAGTCTGGTGCCCAACCGCACAGTCGATGACGTGCCACGCAACCATTGGTTGATGCATGCAACGTCTGAGGAGGGAAACGCGGCCCTGATGTGTTAGCTGATACGTAAAATACCGATCCAGGTGTTGTAAGATCTTGCAGGCGTCTAAGCAGAGGGACGCACCCAATTGAGGTGAGCGTGATGCAGGATTTTGCTCTCACACAGTCACACAGAGTATCTGCGCATGGGCACGGATGCACTTCACGCTGCTACAACGTGGGTATCTACGGGCCCAAAACAGCTGGGTGCATCTTCGTCATCTCACTGAATCTACCTGTCACGTCCTGACCCTAGTAAGATGTAATTTTCTATAGTAGTGTAGGGCAGGGCGTGACAGGGGGTGTTTTTGGGCTGATCTATGTTTTCTAGTTCTATGTTTAAATTCTAGTTTTCGATTTCTGTGTTGGGATTGTTTGGGGTTGATCTCTAATTGGAGGCAGCTGATCCTCATTTGCCTCTGATTAGAGATCATATTTAAGTAGGGGTTTTTCCTCATTGTGGTTTGTGGGTTATTGTCTTTTGAGTAGTGTGTTGTCCTCTCTGCGTCACGGTTTGTTATTTTCAAGTTATTAGTGTATTGCATTCAGTTTCACTTTTAATAAATATGTGGAACTACGAAAACACTGCATCTTGGTCCGCTCCTTCGAACAGCCGTGACACTACCTTTAAACCCAACATAATCTAACCTTTGACCTGGCTCATTAATTTATGCACAGTGGCAAGAAGTGACATCCCAAAAAACACAAACTTTACAGCACATACAGTGGAAGTTTAAATACACCTGAGCCAAATACATTTAAACTCAGTTTTTCACAATTCCTGACATTTAATCCTAGTACAAAATGCGTTGTCTTAGGTCAGTCACCGCTATTTTAAGAATGTGAAATGTCAGAATAATAGTAGAGAGAATTATTTATTTCAGCTTTTTCTTTCATTACATTCCCAGTGGGTCAGAAGTTTACATACACTCAATTAGTATTTGGTAGCATTGCCTTTAAATTGTTTAACTTGGGTCAAACGTTTTGGGTAGCCTTCCACAAGCTTCCCACAATAAGTTGGGTGAATTTTGGCCCATTCCACCTGACAGAGCTGGTGTAACTGAGTCAGACTTGTTGGCCTCCTTGCTCGCACACACTTTTTTAGTTCTGCCCACAAATTTTCTATAGGATTGAGGTCAGGACTTTGATGGCCACTCCAATACCTTGACTTTGTTGTTCTTAATCCATTTTTGCCACAACTTTGGAAGTATGCTTGGGGTCATTCTCAATTTGGAAGACCCATTTGCGACCAAGCTTTAACTTCCTGACTGTCTTGATGTTGCTTCAATATATCCACATAATTTTCTTTCTTCATGATGCCATATACAGTCCCTCATGCAGCAAAGCACACCCACAACATGATTCTGCCACCCCTGTGCTTCACGGTTGGGATGGTGTTCTTCGGCTTGCAAGCACCCCCCTTTTTCCTCCAAACATAACGATGGTCATTATGGCCAAACAGTTCTATTTTTGTTTCATCAGACCAGAGGACATTTCTCCAAAAAGTATGATCTTTGTCCCCATGTGCAGTTGCAAACCGTAGTCTGGCTTTTTTATGGCAGTTTTGGAGCAGTGGCTTCTTCCTTGCTGAGCAGCCTTTCAGGTTATGTCAATATAGGACTCGTTTTACTGTGGATATAGATGCTTTTGTACCAGTTTCCTCCAGCATCTTCACAAGGTCCTTTGCTGTTGTTCTGGGATTGTTTTGCACGTTTCCGCACCAAAGTACGTTCATCTCTAGGAGACAGAACGCGTCTCCTTCCTGAGCTGTATGACGGCTGCGTGGTCCCATGGTGTTTATACTTGCATACTATTGTTTGTACAGATGAACGTGGTACCTTCAGGCGTTTGTAAATTGCTCCCAAGGAAGAACCAGACTTGTGGGAGGTCTACAATTTTTATTCTGAGGTCTTGGCTGATTTCTTCTGATTTTCCCATGATGCCAAGCAAAGAGGCACTGAGTTTGAAGGTAGGCCTTGAAATACATCCACAGGTACGCCTCCAATTGAATCAAATTATGTCAATTAGCCTATCAGAAGCTTCTAAAGCCATGACATCATTTTCTGGAATTTTCCAAGTTGTTTAAAGGCACAGTCAACTTAGTGTATGTAAACTTCTGACCCACTGAAATTGTGATACAGTGAATTATAAGTGAAATAATCTGTCTGTAAACAATTGTTGGAAAAATTACTTGTGTCATGCACAAAGTAGATGTCCTAACCGACTTGCCAAAACTATAGTTTGTTTACAAGAAATGTGTGGAGTGGTTGAAAATCAAGTTTTAATGACTCCAATCTAAGTGTATGTAAACTTCCGACTTCAACTGTAGATGTCTCCTGGTCTCCCACACATACCTTACTTTCTGTCCCTAACACTAAAACTACAACCAAATAATAATAATAAAACTAAATGGTTTTATAAAACATAAACAAAATAAAAACTAGCAAATCAGATCTGAAAACTAACTGAAACTAAACTGAATTTCTAATAAAAATCTTAAAAAACGAATAGAAATAAAAACAAATATAAAAACACAAAACTTTGATAACCTTGATGCTCACACACATCCATAACACACACACACACACACACACACACACACACACACACACACACACACACACACACACACACACACACACACTTAAGCCAATCATATTCTGTATGTAACTCTGTATGTGTTTTAACTAGCCTGACCCTGCTATCCCTGAGCATATGTTAGTCTTATTTTAATCTCTCCTTATGACGTCAACTACATGACCAGATGAAGTAAGGAGACTGTTTATGCCTGTGTAAACCATGGTGTGGTTGATGGCGGTTTATAGGCCTAGCAGGCTGTCAGCACTAGAGTCTGTATGATTCATGGGTTATTATGGGGCTGCTGTAGCATGCAAGACCCATAGCTCATCACCAGATTGCATTCATATACGTCATGCCACACATCACATACACACACACATACATGCACACACACACACATAAATAATGTATACATACACACATATAAGGAACACACACACACACACATACACACACACACACATACACACAGAGATAATGTATGCAGTCACACACATAATGTATAAACACACAAATAATACATACTGTTCATGCAGAGAAAAAAGTATGGTAAAATATGTGTATGATATCAGATATGGAGGTGGATTTGGGAGAAATTGTTCTTTTTCCTGTGATATATCATCGATATGTACTTTCTGCGTATTAACGCTGTCATATGAAGAGTTAGAAGGAGGAATTAAAATGTCAGCCAAGGTGTTCTACTGTATATCAACAAGGGAATAAGGATTAATGATCTACTGTGGTTCTCATCCTCACCATTATAAGAGTCTCCTTGGATCAACAGCGTCTTGACAACAACGCCACAACCACAAAGCTTTTTATCACCACTGCCACTTATTTCACAACCAGAAATATTTCAAGATGAGCACATACACTTTTCTTTAGGAAATGTCGTTTTCTAGTTGTCCTATTCCTTCTCCTCTAGAAGCGGTGAACAGCTCCAGATTGTTGCGTCTCTTGGCGTTGTAGGCTTAGGAATCTAATATATTGTATGTAGGATCACTGGTTCAAGCCCTCCTTGGGTTACTCCTTGAATATGCTGCAATAGTTTTTAAATCTAACTTGTAGTAGTTTGTATTCTGTCTCTGCTCAAGGCAAACAAACTCACACACACAAACTGTGAGGCTAAGGCGAGAGAGGAGAGGAAGGTCCGCTGATCTGTATTCAGGCCACTGTGGGTCATTATGAACTGGCCCTGTGTGTGTGTGTGTGTGTGTGTGTGTGTGTGTGTGTGTGTGTGTGTGTGTGTGTGTGTGTGTGTGTGTGTGTGTGTGTGTGTGTGTGTGTGTGTGTGTGTGTGTGTGCTTGGGTGTGTGTGTGTGCTTGGGTGTGCTTGGGTGTGCAAGCAAATATGGGCTGGCCCTGTGTGTGAAGGCCGTGCTCCTGCGTTGATTGAAGGTTAAAGAAAGACCTTCAGCTTGGCAAACGCTGGGACTCCCGTCCTAACTGATGACTGTGTGTGTGTGTGTGTGTGTGTGTGTGTGTGTGTGTGTGTGTGTGTGTGTGTGTGTGTGTGTGTGTACTGGCAACCCATCCAATCCTCACTCCTCTCAGAAGACTCTGCCACCCCTGCCGACCCTGGGCTGTCCCCTCCCTTGGTGTGTGTGTGTGTGTGTGTCTGCTGTTCCAAACAATACACCGCATCTGCTCCATGTCCCCACTGCCAGAACACTGGGATTCCTCTCTCTCTCTCTCTCTCTCTCCCTCTCTCTCTCTCTCTCTCTCTCCCTGTGTATCCCTCTCTCTCGCTCTGTCTCTCTCTGTCTCCCTCGCTCTCTCGCTCCTAGTCTCTCTCTTGCTCTCTCTCCCACCTCTCTCTCTCTCTCTCTCTCTCTCTCTCTCTCTCTCTCTCCCTGTCTCTCCCTGTCTCTCTCTGTCTGTCTCTCTGTCTCCCTAGGTGTTCCAGGACAGAGTGTATTATTTTTCTACTCTTTTTTTCCCTCCGGTGGGTCTGTTCCTAGTTCTCCATCTCTCTTTCTCTGTCTGTCGTTGACAGTTCTGTGCCTTACCTACAGCTCCCGTACTCCACCTCCAGTCTATCCATTTCTATTTCCTTCTCTTTTTGTGGCAGTACCTTGTGTAAAGTGTATCACCTAACCCACTGTTTTTATTCAGTATATCCCTTTCGCCATCTCTTTCCCACTCTCTTTCTGCCTGTGCCAACACATTGTGTCTTGCCTCCACCACCCTACAGTCTCAAACACTGCTACAGTCACACCACACACATACAAACACATCAAGGTCTATTTTAACAGACATGAAAGTAATATAAAATATAAATACAGTCATTATAATCAATCCATCCTTCCTTCCCTCTCTTTCTGTAGTGGCAGGTTTTCCCTACCCTAGTACAGGAGCGACGGTAGCCTATCGCGGAGCTCATTTCAGAGGAAGGGGGCGGGCCGTCTACAACACATTCCGTGCCGCGCCCCCACCCCCACCCATCCCTGCCTATGGAGCGTGAGTACACACAAATGCACACACACTCAGTGACAGGTGAACAGGGCGTGGAAAACAAAAAGCCGTCTTCTAATAGAGTGGAAAATTGCTCTTTGATTCCAGAATGCCCAAATTTGTCTATCTCTTTTTTTATGTGTCATTCTGTGAATGGGACTACTATGACCTGCACAGTCCACTGGAGGGGCATTAGTTCCCCGCCTGATGATTATATGGTGTGTGTGTGTGTGTGTGTGTGTGTGTGTGTGTGTGTGCGCGCGCGCTTGCGCGTGCTTGCTTGCGCAGACTCTCCAATAGGGCTAGGGGACTGGACCATGGGCTTACATCCCAAATGGCAGCCTACTCCCTATATAGGGCTCATATGGCTGAAAAGTAGTGCACTATATAGGGAATAGGGTGCCATTTGAGACGCTACAATAGTGTGCTACAGCATGCTACAGCTTACTGTCTGTCTCTCTGTTCCATCTCTAGTGTTGTTTACCAGGACGGCTTCTATGGTGCAGAAATATACGTAAGTGATTCTACTTATTTCCACTCTTTCCCTCCTTCTGTTTCTGTCTTTCTCTTCATCCCCTTCTTGTTGTGTTGATAGGGCCCTTTCCTTATCTGCCAAGCCGCCTGACTGGTGAATTTAAACCCTTCTGGGCATCGAGTGTTGTAAAGTACTTAAGTAAAATTACTTTAAAGTACTACTTAAGTCATTTTTTGGGGTATCTGTACTTTACTTTAGTATTTATATTTTGGACAACTTTTACTTCACTACATTCCTAAAGAAAATAATGTACCTTTTACTCCATACATTTTCCCTGACACCCACAAGTACTTGTTCCATTTTGAATGCTTAGCAGGACAAGAAAATGGTCCAATTCCCACACTTATTAAGATAACATCCCTGCTCATCCCTATTGCCTCTGATCTGGTGGACTCACCAAACACAAATGCTTCATTTGTAAATGATGTCTGATTCTTTGGAGAAGTGTGTGTGTGTGTGTGTGTGTGTGTGTGTGTGTGTGTGTGTGTGTGTGTGTGTGTGTGTGTGTGTGTGTGTGTGTGTGTGTTTGCATGTAAGCCAGTGTCTGAGTTTGTTTGCTAGTATGACTGCAGTTCAACAGTATTGCAGTTGATGTTCCTGTAATTGGAACAAGGGCTGTTGAATGGTCAATTAGCCTGTATGTCAGGTGTCATGTCAGCTTGTACAGGTAATATGAATGGGCCCCGGGCTGTGGCTCTCAGTCATCAAATACACACACACACACACATACACCACACACACACACACACACACACACACCACACACACACACATACACCACACACACACACACACACACACACACACACACACACACACCACACACCACACACACACACACACCACACACCACACACCACACAAATGCACATGCTCACACACAGACACACATTGTCCCCTCTCCATTGTTGAACACAGAAACAGCTCCCTCTGGCTCTGCTCCATAAGCCTCTCGCCCGCCCCACACATTAATTACACCCTCGTTAATCGCCATGGCGATACACACACACACACACACACACACACACACACACACACACACACACATGGCCCATCCCTCTCCATTCATTCACAATAATTGCTGCACTGGCATTTTTTCTCTCCCTCTCTCTTATAAATGTCATGTATTTGCAGTATTGTAGCACTACGCTGATTGTTGTGTTAGAGGGTTTATTAATGGAAGAAAATTACACCTTATTCAGTCAATGACTGTTATTTTGTGTACATCCTTATTGGCACACTATTCCGTATGTAGTGCACTACTTTTGACCAGGGTCCTATTGGTCCTGGTCAGCAGTAGTGCACCACATTATATAGGGAACAAGGTGCCATTTGGTACGCAACCTCTGTGTATTATCAGTAACAGCGTGTTTTCTTCCTGTGTTCTTCACAGGGAGGTTATGCAGCATACAGATACGCCCAGCCAGCAGCCACGGCTGCAACCGCATACAGCGACAGGTAACACACACACACTGCTCCACTAACCTCAAACCAGGCTCGCAGCTCTCCTCCATGGGTTGGGAGGGTTGTGTGAGGGCGTTGGGAGAACTAGTCTAGGGGAGATTGAGCGTGTCAGGCCTGATAAAGGACGGTGGCATCGGGAGCCTGTAGGCCACAGATAATGTTAGATTTATCAGACAACGCAGGGGAATTATGAACAGAGGAGCAGAGCAGGTGAAGGGCTGGCTGTATCTCTCTCTCTCTCTGCTAGAGTTATTTCATTCTCTCCTTCTAATCGCCCTCTCTTTTTTCTCTCTTGCTCTGTCAATCATTTATTTCTCTATTTTTCTCCCTCTGACTGATCTCTTTTTTGCTGCCTGTATGTTTTTCTGTGTCATCTTTTCATCTCTCTTTCTGTTCTCTCACTTCTTATTTTCTTTCTCTTCTTTTTTAAGCTCTTGTGATTTAAAGTGAGTCAGTCAGTTCACTGAGGGGTGGAGTGTTATTTATTGTTGGCTAAGAGGGCTTAGAGGCAGTGGATCAGTGTGGAACTGAGAGAATTGTTGCCTCTGCTTCCCCAGGGAGCTCTTTCACACAAACACATAGCCATGTCCTGTCTGCTTAAGTCTCCACAGCCAATCAGCTGTTATGTTCTTGAGTGGTGCATGTCAACAGAAAGAACATGACAGCTGGCATAGTGGTAACATTACACCTTTACTACGCTCTAAAATTATGGGTTAAAAACAACCCAATTTGGGTTCTCTAGTAACTCAGCGCTGGGTAAATATTGGTTATTTTTAACCCGCCAGTTGGGTTGCATGAATACCCAAGCATGGATAAATTTAACCATCAGTTAGGTATTTTTTGCTCTCATGCTGGGTTGAACTCGCAGCTGGGTATTTTTTTATGTAATCTTAGCTTATTAGGGGTGTGGCTTTCAGCTAGCTCTAATTGGCCACCCGTAAGAGTAAATGTCATTCCTGTTCATTATCTTAAGTTTACATACTGCAAATTTTTCTGTAATATTATAATTTATTACAAATTATAATGAGGTAAACCACCTTATTGTGTCCAAACAATAGGATTTACATAGGTGTTAAGGGAACTCGGGTTCCCGAGTGCCACAGCGGTATAAGGCAGTGCTAGAGGCGTCACTACAGACCCAGGTTCGATCCTGGGCTGTATCACAACCTGCCATGATCAGGAGCCCCTTCAGGCGGCACACAATTGGCCCAGTGTTATCCGGGTTACGGGAGGGTTTGGCCGGGGGGGCTTTACAAGTAGGCAGTCACTGTAAATAAGAATTTGTTCTTAACTGACTTGCCTAGTTAAATAAATAAAATACACTTCTGTAAGCCTCATTGAATTTAAAGAAATGTCAATGTTCAACCTTAACATGTGGAAACTATACAACAGAACAGATGAACAAGAATGACATTTACTCCCACAGGTATCCAAAAATAATCTGAATGCCACGCCCCTACTAAACTACGCCTCCAGTCTTCTGATCTGACCCGCTGGGTCATATGTCAATAACCCAGCACCAATAACCCAGTAGTTTTTAAAGAAAACAACCCAACTAAGTGACCCAATGCCTGCAACCCAGCAGTTGGGTCAACCAAACAACCAACATTTTTTAGAGTGTAGTAACAGGGCGTGGATTCCTTTTTGTCTATTTCCACCCCTCCTTCTTCATCCATCCATCTATTCACATCTCTTCCCCTGCATATTAACCACCTACCTTTCTTCCTCCCATTCATCCACCTCTCCTTTCTTTCATCTCTTCTCTGCAGTTCTTTGCAACGATGTCATGCTCCAACATTTCATTTTCCCACCATGCCATCATTACCTCCCTGCACCTCTCCTCCATCCCTCCTTTCATCCCCCATTTCATTCCTCCTATCTGCCATCCCTCTTTTCTCCTCTTCTCTCTGATAGGCCAACCCGTACAGGGCCTTATCTTTGCCCTCCAGACCTCCACTGGCATCTCTCGTTTTTGGAGGAGAGCAAACAAACAAGGGAGTAGAGAGAGGGATGTAGAGGAGAGGAATAAATAAAGTGGTCGACGCGGCCCGGCTTGTCCCGTCTCAGAGAGAGAGAGAGGGATGGAGGGATGAAAGGAGGGAGGGAGGAATGGTGGGATTAGTTCCGAGCTAGTGCTGGTGAATAGACAGGGAATAAGCCTTCAGAGACAGGAGCTGAGAACAGGAAAAGAGCAGGGATGACCCTAGATCAGACGGTCTATTTCTCTCACTCTTTTTTCTTTCTAGTCACTCTCACTTGCTTCCATTTTCTTTCTATCAACCTCACTCTATCGCTTCCTCTCTATTGGACCCTATATTTGTCTATTTCTCTGCCAATATCCCCCTCTTTCTGCTATCTTTCTGCTTCTGTCCTCTAGTCTCGGGTCAAATTTTTCTACCTCTCATCCTTTTTTACTTTTCATCTCCCTCTATCCCTCTTACTTCCTCATACATATCTCCTTTTCTCTGTCTCCTCCCTCCGTCTATCTAACTGGTTTTACATTCATCACTACCCTCCATCCCTCTTCCATCCCTCCTCCCATCCCTTCTCCATCCCTCCTCCCATCCCTCATCCCTCCTCCCATCCCTCCTCCCATCCCTCATCCCTCCCTCCTCCCTCCCGTCCCTCCCTCCTCCCATACCCCTTCCCTCATCTCTCCTCCCATCTCTCCATCCCTCCTTCCATCCCTCATCCCTCCCTCCTCCCATCCCTCCCTCCCATCCCTCCCTCCCTCCTCCCATCCCTCTATCCATCCCTTCCTCCCATCCCTCTATTCCTCCACTCATCCCTCCCTCCCTCCTCCATCCCTCTATCCCTCCACCCATCCCCTCCTCCCATACCTCCCTCCCCCTCCATCCCTACCTCCCTCCACCCATCCCTCCTCCCTTCCTCCCTCTTCTCATCCCTCCCTCCCTCCCTCCTCCCATCCCAGCCTCCCTCCCTCTTCTCATCCCTCCCTCCCTCCACCCATTCCTCCCTCCTCCCTCTTCTCAACCCTCTCTCCCTCCCTTCACCCATCCCTCCCTCCCTCCACCCATCCTTCTATCCCTCCTCCCATCCCTCCCTCCCTCCTCCCATTCCTCCCTCCCACTTCTCATCCCTCCCTTCCTCCCTTCACCCATCCCTCCATCCCTCCCTTCCTTCCTCCCTCCACCCATCCCTCCCTCCCTCCACCCATCCCTCCCTCCATCAGAAGATAAAACACTCCCTCCTCTTTCTCATAAATTGAAACGGGTAAAACAAATCATTGCAATCACACACTCTCACCTTTACGACATACATTTATAGCGAGACATCGATTGCATTTCCATCCCATAGGGCTGTCTGTAACGTGACTGAGAGGGGAAATGATTATAGATCTAGTCTCCGGACCCCAGTTAAAATCGACGACCCAGAGCGTTAGTGTCTCATTGTGGACCGGTTTGACACTACTTATCTGTTATCAAAACTCTTAAGGGCCGTTATTCAATCTAACCGGAAGTGCAGATGATTCCTATTTGAGGTTAGGTCCGTTAGGAGAAACAATTCCCAATACTGAATTTGAATGAATATCTGATTTTGTCTAACACGATAAATATTATGTAATTGATAAAAATGAATCCTGAACACACTTAACCTAAGACACGTTGTAAGACAAGGGTGTGGTCTCTTGCTCTCCTCTCTCCCATACAGTTACGGGAGAGTCTATGCAACAGCAGACCCATATCACCACACGATTGGTCCTGCGGCCACGTACAGTGTGGGTACTATGGTGAGTCCTCTGTCCTCTTCTGCTACTATGACCACTACTTACTAGAACGTATTCATATTTAACACTAAGGCGTCATCCAGAATGGCACCCTATTCCATATTGGCCCTGATCAAAAGTAGTGCACTCTATAGAGAATAGGGTGCCATTTGAGATGCAGGCTAGTAGTCCAAGCGCTATAAAAAGTGTATGGGCTCTTTTAAAGATACATGATATAACTACAATGTATGATAAATGTAATATATTCATTATGTACAGATTCATATAAATGAAAATAGAATGGACACTTGTGAGGAGAATTGAATTGTGATTTTCAATGTGAGATTTATCAGTTTAAAGCTGACTTGTTGCCACTTCAGTAAATGAACCAGACACATTGTTGCCTTATTCTCTAACCCCTTTCAATTTTAATTGGCCTGAATCTCTTTGCTTGAAATTGAAATGAGACCTGTACATCCTCCACTATCAGTGGAGTCTCCCAAATTTCCACAGGAAGAAATAGTCAATTGGTTCATGTTTGTTTTTAGCTAGCTTTTGCAGCTAACATCAAAGTTGAAAAAATATCTTGCAGAAAAAAAAGAGAGCCCCCTCCCAAAAAAAGAGAAAATAAAATAAAAAACAATTTGTTTTCATTCCCGGGTGTGGATAGGGACTTCCTCCAAAGATGAACGACCATCAAGTGCATGCAGTCTCGAGCCATGAGAGATTAAAGAAAGAAAGAATAAATATATAAAGAGAGAAGAAAAATTACACCCAGTTCCCCTTAGCTCTGTTGGAGAAGCTGATTGGATGAGAAGTCTTGCCTTAGACAGATGTGCAGGGTGTTGTGTGCAGACATGCGCGTGATGCTGGAAAGCCCCCCCGTTCCTTCCCCTTCTCCCTTACCGAGCGACCCTCCCCCGTTCCTTCCCCCTTCTCCCTTACCAAGCGACCCCCCCCCCCTCGTTCCTTCTCCCTTACCGAGCGACCCCCCCGTTCCTTCTCGCTTACCGAGCGACCCCCCCCCCCCGTTCCTTCCCCCTTCTCCCTTACCGAGCGACCCCCCCTTTCCTTCCCCCTTCTCCCTTACTGAGCGACCCCCCCCTTTCCTTCCCCCTTCTCCCTTACTGAGCGACCCCCCCCTTTCCTTCCCCCTTCTCACTTACCGAGCGACCCCCCCCCCCCCCCGTGCAGCTGCTAGCTAAAAGCTTTCATTAATTATTCGACTCATTTTTTTCCTATTCATTTACTTAATTAAAACTGTGGCCTGTGTTTTTTTTTATTCCCTTATTCCTTCTCTTCTCTTTTTTCTCAAAATGTTCCTCCCTTTTTCGTAACTATACGTACACTGCAGATTTTTTTACCACCACCACGCCCAAACAAACCTAACTTTTATCCATACACCATTACAGTAAAAAGCCCAGAATGTTAGGAGAAAGATGGATAGGCTGAATGGGAAGAGAAGAGGCTGGGGTACCGTGTCAATCTGGGCCAAACACTAAGGCAGAACAACAAGTGACAAGATGGCTAAATGCCATCTTGTAGAATCACTGAACAAGAACAAACATTTACTAAAAGAGAGAGAGACTGAGAAGGAGAGAAATATTTAATCATATCTAATGATGTTTGATGAGTAGTTCCTGGGTTAAGAGTCTTGTTAATGAGGTCCAGGGAGGTTAGAGCAGAGCTAGCAGCTTCCCTCTGCAGTTGGGCTGGAGAAGATATGAGAGGAGAAGATATGAGAGGAGAAGATATGAGAGGAGAAGATATGAGAGGAGAAGATAGGAGAGGCAGATAATCATCTATGCCACTTTTAATGAGGGGCTCTGGGCAGCGGGACAGATTTAGGCAACCATGTCTGTACTAGGATACTTGTATAACCTGCTTGGGGGCAGAGAGAGGGGTAGAGACAGAGGAGCGGTAGAGGAGGGTAGGCAAGGAGGCAGGGGGGCAGAGAGAGGGGCGGGGGCAGAGGCAGAGGCAGGGGCAGAGAGAGGGAGGCAGAGTGAGGGGTGCATGTTGTGTATAAATCGTGATCTGGACATGAAAGAGAATTAGCTACTGTATATCTGATTCAATGACCTATTTAGAATTTGTAGTCTTGATTGAAGTTTTTAGTTTTGATTGAAGAGTCAAACTTTAGAGAATTTAGTCACTGCTTAGTAAGAATCTTACCACCACTTTTCAACTCCTTCCATTCCTTTCTCACAAACATAACGCCACATTCATACGCACGCACGCACACAAACACATTAACATCTCCAGTACTCATCTCCTCTCAATTTCCACCAACACTCCAACCTTTGCAACAAAATTAAAAAAGTAAAAAGGGAAGAAAGTTTTGAGAGGGAAGAGGAAAAAGAAGCCAATATAATATTCTATAAACCAAGCTTCCTATACTGAATACTGATTGGAGCTTTTTTCATCTTTGATGTTGCAGGCTAGCCTATACAGAGGAGGTTGCAGTCGCTTCACTCCCTACTAGAGAGAGAGAGAGGGACAAACGCCTCCCTCCTTCTACCCCCCAGCAAAACAAACTAACAAACAAACAAAAACAACTATCAAACTAAACTCATACTTCCTGGTGGAAAACAAAAACAACTATCAAACTAAACTCATACTTCCTGGTGGAAAACAAAAACAACTATCAAACTAAACTCATACTTCCTGGTGGAAAACAAAAACTAGAACAAAACACTTCCAGGTCCAAAAAACACATGAACCCCTTGTTAAGAATCTCTCAAATTGAAGTCTCATTTTAAGAGTTTTATTTGACTATATGCATTGTCTTTCATCGCTGTACTGTAAATGATGCTATTTTTAATTTCCTGTACTTCTCGGGGTTGAGATTGATGGTTTGAATGTAAGAAAGCACATAGAGAGAGAGAGAGAAATTGGAGATGAGGGAATACATGTAGGTCTCTCACTTTTCTCTCTCTCTCTCTTCAATAAATGTTAAAATATTGTCATTAATTGAACACTTTCTCATTGATAATAGTATTTCATGGTGCGGGTTGCTGCCTCTGTATAATGTGAGTCATACAGAGGGAATTCACCGCTGTATTTTCCTCTCTTTAAGTGTGTGCTCTCAAACTCAGCTCCTGTGGGATGTGTCTGTGATTGCAGGTTTTAATTCCAACCCATTTTCTGTACCCTTATTGTTTCAATTAGTCATTTTCCCAATATACATTAAGCTCGCTAATGGTCAGCAATTCCAGTTTAAGCAACAAATTTCAAACTGGGTTTTATTAAGTAAGTAAATGGTACAGCCGGCCAATTTCATTCCCTTAAGGGTATTGGCTGGACCCAAAGCCTACAGAACAGACCCATAATAACAAGCCTTTAGTTTGTAGACCTGAGACTTCTTAGGCTAATGAGAGAAACAGAAACTCACTCAGCTGGGGGGTTGTCTCGAGCTCAGTTGATAGATTATGGTGCTTGCAACCTCAGTATAGTGGGTTTGATTCCTGTGACCACCCATGTGTAAAAAATGTATGCACTCATGACTGTAAGTTGCTTTGGATAAAAGCATCTGTTAAATGGCTTGTATTATATATCTAAAGGAGTTTGAGCTGCAACAAAATGGCTGACAGGAAGCAGTATTGTTGAACTCTGCGCAGGAGGAAGTGATATGTGGAGTGGAGGAGAGCCAGAGACAGAAGAGAAAGCAAGACACTCGACTTGCTAATTTCTTCTGATAGGGGCGGGGCCACTCTGGCCTACTTATAGCCCCCACCCACGGAGGCGGTGCCCCAGAGCGAGACATCACACTGGCAAAATAAATTTGGTCAGGCGGATCAGACAGGGCGGTGTGGTGAGTGGGGAGGGGACACTAAGTAGACCAGAGCCAGCTGTACCCATTCCCGTTCCCGCTCTCGCTTGAGCATGCCAGATATTATGGAGGAAAGCGTGCTCACGGGAGAGAGGGGATGCCCACTTACACAGACAGGAACCTTGACAATTTTTTTTCAATGGTTAACGGCCTGAGTAAACTATCTTATTTATCCACCATCTTTGGGAGAGCTATGGCAGCCATTGCTGTATGGCCTGGGCAGCAGCAGCATTGTGTCAGAGAGAGAGCATTGATTGTGGCACTGAGCCAGAGGCAGAAAGTATCCCATCTCCACAGAATGGCTTTAAAGGTACAGCACTCTAACTTTGCTTGCACCTTGAGGAAGCTAGGCAAATTGCAACACATTGTTTCCACACATAAACTGAAATTGAGTATACATTTTCGCAACCAGCAATCAGAACGATTTATTTATGTTTGACCCTTGCCCCATTCTGCCATTGTTGGTTGTGCTCGAGAAGGAGATGACCACGCCTCTGAGTGACACTGATGGAAGAGAGGGAGGCTTCCCAGCAGAAGCCAGACCATCTTTTGTTGTCAAATAGAAAGGCTGCATTTTCAATGCAATTTGTATGCGGCAAAAATATTTTTTCTAGGTGGAAAGAATTGTGTGAAACACTATCATTCCACTATTACTGCAGATATATTATGGACATTTTCTGAAATTACAATGCAAAAATATTACATAATGTTCTGTTAAAGCGGAACACAGCGTTTCTTTTACACAATGACACTTTGTAAGCTTTCCGTTTTCCTCTACAAAATAAGCTATAGTATCTACAAAATAAGCAATAATACTTCATGTTGATATTGCTGTGCATTCTTTCATTGGTCAGTTTTTCTTTTCAGAAAGAGTCCTTAAATATCTCAAGTCATTATTTTTCACCATGCCAAAATGAATAATTAACACTATTCAACAAAGAGGATGTTGAAGGGAAACGATGATGGTTACTTGTGGTGTTATTAAAATGATAGATATATGATTTAAGAGGAACGAAAGGGCCCTTAACTCTCTTCTTCACACTCATTTGTTTTTTAAAGCCTGCATGCAGTCTTTCTAATGTCATTTTTAAATAATCACTGTATGTCTAATATATCACTGTATGTGTTTATTTCATTAAAATAACTCCAAATATATTTTGCTCAGTCATCATGTGGGCATGTTGATACAAATGTAAATATATTGACATACACAGCCCTGATTGGCGGATAGGATCATCTAGACTAAAGCCTGACCCACTTACCCCTTCAAAATAGGAGCATACATATGCAAATAAAACAGGACTGGTCATTGGTCAGAATAATCAGATCAGATTGTGATGTCATGATCTGGGTCAATGAACATTCCAGGCATTTAAATTTCCAAACAGTTTTTACACAAAAAGGGCATTATTATCATTTTCACAATTTCAGAATGTGGAGTATAATTTAAATATAAAAAACATTTAAAGTGGAAAATCACGTGGTTGACTGCACTGCTGCTTTAATGGATAAAGTGTCTCTGTTTTTGTTGAGATTGCCATGTCTCGTCCCCTGAGATTGGCTAGTGTTCTTTACTGGAATAATAACTACACTACAGGCTTGTACGGTATGGAAGAGAGAAGAGCACAGGCAGATAGACACACATACTGTATTGATTAGGCCATTGAGTTGTTACCTTGCATGGTAGCATGCTGTGTTCCAGTCCCAGACACTGTCCCATATAGACAGTCTGATTACCGGAGACCTCGGGTGCATCCCAATTGAACTGAGCCTTTTGACCCTATGGGCCCTGGTCAAAAGTATGGCACTAGAAAGGGAATAGGGTGCAGAGGTGGGAGGGCAGAGAGAGAGAGGGAGGTAGGTGCTTTTAGATTTGTGACTGACATTAGGAAGGATGTTAGGACTCCCATAGGAGAAGATGTTCAGTCTTACTGAGATAAAGTGGGAGGCGGGAGGGGAGTGTAAGAGACTCCCATGTTGCTGGTATCGATTGATCCCTATCTACCGGCATCAATCTTGGATCTACTGACAGTTAAGGGGAAAAAGGTTTGGGATGGGGAACGATTTGTGATGTTACACCTCACACACCTGACCAAGCTCAGCTCTGTGAGTTGTATTGGATGAAACCTCTCTCGCTTTCTCTCTCTCTCTCGCTCGCTCGCTCTCTCTCTCTTTCTGTCTCTCTCTCTCTCCATATCTCTCTCTTTCCATAAAACACTCCAAAATATGTTTTTTAAGACTGTGTTCTTCTCTTTAATTTCTCTGAGATTGACTCTCTCTGTTTGTAAGGGACCCTGCCCAGGCCTAGCAGAGAGAGAGAGAGAGCGGGGGGGTAGAGAGAGAGGGGGGAGAGAGAGGGAGAGAGGGGAGAGAGAGGGAGGGGGGAGAGAGAGGGGGAGAGAGAGAAAGAGAGAGAGGGGGAGAGAGAAGGGGTTGGAAAGAGAGAGAGAGAGGGGGGAGAGAGAGAGAGGGAGAGAGAGAGAGAGGGGGAGAGGAAGAGAAAGAAAGAAAGAAAGAAAGAAAGAAAGAAAGAAAGAAAGAAAGAAAGAAAGAAAGAAAGAAAGAAAGAAAGAAAGAAAGAAAGAAAGAAAGAAAGAAAGAGGGCAGGTCATTGTGAGAATTAAATAGCGTCTCCTCGTCCCACAACCTCTTACAACACTGATCATGTTCCCCTCACACACACACACACACACACACACACACACACACACACACACACACACACACACACACACACACACGCACACACACACACACACACACACACCACACACACACACACACACACACACACACACACACACACACACACACACACACACACACGCACACACACACACACCTGCACACTTATACAGACAAACAGGTACTTTCTCATCTACACACAGACGTTCACACACACACATGTTGTGTGATGGGATCGTAAAGAAGGGAGTCAGTGGCGGCGGGCCACGAGGGAAGTAAGGAGACTGTATAGGGGAACTGCTACCGAGGCAATTTACTCCACAGATTAGCGATAACAGAGCTCAGTCAATAAGCACTGATCTCATTTGAAGATACACCAGACTGACTCCACCACACACAAGCACAGGCATACACACACCTCTATGGCTGTTTTGTCTATTTCTCCAGACTCTCTTTATTCCCCCTTTCTGTTCCCAATGATCAGAAGGCCATTGTGAAATATGGATTGGATAAACTGCATCTCCTCTACTCTCCCACCTCTCTCTTCTCCTTTTAAAGTGAAGAGATGTAATTCTAACCTCCCATGTCCTTGGGGTCCTGCTAAATTTCACACTTAGGATTCACTTCTCATACACTTAGTCCTCACTCATAGATGTATATTATTAGCCTGGTGGAACCAGCATGATTGTTGACCAAGTATTGTATGTTCTGTTTTGTATTATTCTAAACATGTGTCTGGCTGTCTTTTGTGCTTGCTGTACTGTCCATCACCCAATTTATCCTCAAGGATTGTTACCAGAGCCATATATTTAGAAAAATATATAAACAAATATATACATCTATGGCTCTGAACGTACACATCCTAGTACTAGCTGTTGTTTGATTCAGAGTGTACCATACCGAATATGATCTATCCTGCTATTACTACAGCTTCTGTCTTCTTAGTACAATATCTGTGGCTTCTTAAATAACTCAAAGGGCAACCAAGGGTGCTTAAAATGTTTAGAATTGTTGTGTAGGTTTTATTGCTGTTGATCTGTTCATATGAATAGATTAGGGTACACCTTAACCTTTGGCAGATTCAATGACAAAACGTATTTCACAAGCTTGGCTCACACCTCAAATATATCCAGTAAAAATGTTTTACATATCCACCTTTAAATATTTCAGTATTTATATACAACATTTTCAATCACTCTTAGAATTAATGGTGACTCGAGGAACCCTGGAGATCCTAAAGGAACCACTGCTAGTCAATGTTTCATATTTGCACCTTCGGTTAGTTGAGGGGTTCTTGGAGGAACCTATAATATTCTTTAAGAATTTCACCCTTGTGTCAATCTAATTCCATGATAAATCAATCCCCATCAAAATCAGTCAGTTTAAGCTACAGATATAAGTCTCAATCCCCATCAAAATCAGTCAGTTTAAACTACAGATATAAGTCTCAATCCCCATCAAAATCAGTCAGTTTAAGCTACAGATATCAGTCTCATTCCCCATCAAAATCAGGCAGTTTAAGCTACAGATATCAGTCTCAATCCCCATCAAAATCAGTCAGTTTAAGCTACAGATATCAGTCTCAATCCCCATCAAAATCAGTCAGTTTAAGCTACAGATATCAGTCTCAATCCTCATCGAAATCAGTAAGTTTAAGCTACAGATATCAGTCTCAATCCTCATCGAAATCAGTAAGTTTAAGCTACAGATATCAGTCTCAATCCTCATCGAAATCAGTAAGTTTAAGATACAGATATGTCTCAATCCACAACATCCACCTACGTTGGCCTTCTGCATCTGCGGTGGAAAGTGGCAGAGCAACATCTCTGTTTGTCAGACCAAAAATCGCAATTCTCATAAAAACAGTTTGGTCTACTAACTGTATGGAAAGATGGGACTCTCACAAACATGACCCCTACAAGCCTCATGGGACAAGTCTGAAGTTGGTACCGACGATGTGCCAACTTCAGTCTGTACCATCCGAACCATTCGGGCTACAAACTAATATGACCCCACTATGGAAAGGGGAGACTCTCACCAACATGATGAGGTTCTCCATTTTTCCTCCAATTTTCTCATAGGCTGCCACCGCTACAATATATTATTAAAAAGGTTCAAAATTGAACCCCTCCCATCGCAAAAAGGTTTTGGTTTGAACCTTTGCACATGGGGTTCCTCGAAGACCCTTTTCAGAGGGGTTCCAAGGAACGTTTTTCAACTAGAAAAGGTTCCGCCGGGGGCAACCCAAAAAGTTGGGGGGGGGGGGGGGGAGACCAAGTTTGGGAAACCCTGCTCTAGATCACTCTCAATAGGCCTATAACCTTAAAATGTAAAAACAGCTGTTCTGTGGTAGTGGGATACCAACTCTGATGTTGCTGTTATATTTTCATGTAAGTAATATTCTGGTGTGGCATACTGTATGTTTACTTGTATTCTATATTTCTAACCTCTTCCATGGCACTTTACATGTTTCTTTCAGAATTAAAGTTATCTTAATTTGTTTTTTACAAGGTGTGCTTTTTTCCAATAATCATTTTCTTGCAGTACTTGTGTGTTATTACAGAATTAAAAGCGTTATAGCATAGCATTTATTAGTATATCAAATGGATTATAGTGCTCTTATCTATTATTATTAGATTGAGAAAATCGAGAAAGAAAATAAAAAATAAAATGTTCTTCCTTTTATAAAAGTATATCATGTCCTATAGGGGTTAAAAAGTGGGGACATGACTTAAAAAAGGCTTTCACCTTTTTGTTGATAGTTTTACAGAAGGGGAGAGATGGCGTGCTTCCCAAATGGCACCCTATTCCCTATGGGCCCTGGTCTAAAGTAGTGCACTATATAAGGAATAGGGTGCTGGTTGAGACGCGACCATGGCTTACCATGTCATTCTATGTGTCTATGGCTAGATGACCATGTGAATTGTATTATCATGCTATACTACTGTGCGTGTGTATACAATGTGTCCAAATAACCTAGAGGAGTTCACACAGTGTGTGTTTTTTTATTTGATGTTGATTTGTTTTGTTTGTTGCTTTTTGTCGTAAACGTCTTTACAACGCTCCTAAAACTCAAATAGCGCTTGGAGATGAAAGCGAAGCATCCTGGGTAGTATGACTGCAGAGTCGAGATAGAGAAGGACGTGGCTCTATAAAATGCTGCTCTTTTCTCTTTTTTCCCATCACTCCATCTGCACCTTGATTTCTGATGAAGGAGAGAACCCCACCCTGAAAACATGTGTTCTTCATGAGTTTATGAAAAAGCAAAATATCAAATTCCCATATTTAGTTTTTTAACTGTTTGTCCCAAATATTCCCAGACTATTTTTACCACTAATTGTACTATGAATTTAAAATGGATAGATTTGATTAAATTAGGCGGTTCAGTGTATTTGTTTTCAAAGGACATAACTTATCTTCTATCTTCCTAGGGCCCAGTCAGTGCTGAGAGTGGAGACACTGAGACATGTTTTATTGAGAGTAGAGCGGAGCTGAGTCGGTCCACTGGCCAGATTGCAGAACTCTGCTCTAACTGAATCTTACCGCCTTATGGCCGATTGACGTGATAAAAGGCCTGGTCTCGCATGGCTGCGTAGGCGACCATTAAATGATTGCCACTTTAATTGGCTCTGTTAATGCAGTCATTTGTAAGATGGCACCACGGGCCACGGGCCAGCCACAAAATGGCTGCCATCGGCTTCCTCAGCTAATCTCTCCCTCTTCCACAACAATCCATTAATGTATACCTTAATTCCATTCCACTGACCCAAGTCAATGTCCATAGCCCATAGCCCATACACCACCAGAGGTAGTGATCTTGTATTGATATCACTCTCTCTGGCTGGGAAGTTTATTTGCATCGTAAATCATCATTATCTCTCCCATGTAAAGTAACAGAGATGGCTTTTCTCAATGGAATACCAGGTGACAGTATTCTGGTAGATATTATGAAGAGCCACAATGCTAACGTCAAAGGAGCCATGTGAGATCACATTTTTCAAAACTCCACTGGAGGACTCTCATTGCCATATCCTTTGAATAAAAAGCCAAACTTGAGGTGCAGATGTTCATGGAAAGAGAAATCTGAAACCTCTGGTATGCTTCTTTAGTTTGATTCATTCGATATGTTCATTTTTTATTGTGTGTAGCTAGCTAGATGCAGAGAGCTAAGTAATTTAAATATACAGTACCAGTAAAAGTTTGGACATACATACTCATTCAAGGGTTTTTCTTTATTTTTTAAATGTTCTACATTGTAGAATAATAGTGAAGACATCAAAATTATGAAATAACACATGGATTATTTTTTTTAAACTTTATTTAACTAGGCAAGTCAGTTAAGAACAAATTCTTATTTTCAATGACAGCCTAGGAACAGTGGGTTAACTGTGTTGTTCAGGGGCAGAATAACAGATTTGTACCATGTCAGCTCTTGGGATTTGATCTTGCAACCATTTTGATTACTAGTCCAAAGCTCTAACCACTAGGCTACGCTGCCGTCCCGGAATCATGTACAGTCGTAACCAAAAAAGTGTAAAACAAATCAAAATATATTTTATATTTGAGATTCTTCAAAGTAGCCACCCTTTGCCTTGATGACAGCATTGCACACTCTTGGCATTCTCTCAACCAGCTTCATGAGGTAGTCACCTGGAATGCATTTCAATTAACAGGTGCGCCTTGTTAAAAGTAGTTAATTTGTGGGATTTCTTTCCTCCTTAATGCGTTTGAGCCAATCAGTTGTGTTGTTATAAGATGGGGTGGTATACAGAAGATAGCCCTATTTGGTAAAAAAACAAGTCCATATTATGAACAGCTCAAATAAGCAAAGATAAATAACAGTCCATCATTACTTTAAGACATGAAGGTCAGTCAATCCTGAAAATTTCAAGAACTTTGAACATTTCTTCAAGTGCAGTCGCAAAAACCATCAGACGCTATGATGAAACTGGCTCTCATGAGGACCACCACAGGAAATGAAGACCCAGAGTTACCTCTGCTGCAGAGGATAAGTTCATTAGAGTTATCAGCCTCAGAAATCGGCAATTAACTGCACCTCAGATTGCACCTCACAGAGTTCAAGTAACAGACACATCTCAACATCACTGTTCAGAGGAGACTGCGTGAATCAGGCCTTCATGGTCGAATTATTGCAAAGAAACCACTACTAAAGGACACCAATAAGAAGAAGAGACTTGCTTGGGCCAAGGAACACGAGCAATGGACATTAGACTGGGGGAAATTTGTCCTTTGGTCTGAGTCCAAATTTGAGATTTTTGGTTCCAACCGCCGTGTCTTTGTGAGACGCAGAGTAGGTGAACGGATGATCTCCTCATGTGTGGTTCCCACCGTGACGCATGAAGGAGGAGGTGTGATGGTGTGGGGGTGCTTTGCTGGTGACACTGTTGGTGATTTATTTAAAATTCAAGGCACACTTAAACAGCATGGCTCCCACAGCATTCTGCAGCGATATGCCATCCCATCTGGTTTGCGCTTAGTGGGACTATCATTTGTTTTTCAACAGGACAATTACCCAAAACACACCTCCAGGCTGTGTAAGGGCTATTTGACCAAGAAGGAGAGTGATGGAGTGCTGCATCAGATGACCTGGCCTCCACAATCACCCTACCTCAACCCAATTGAGATGGTTTGGGATTAGTTGGACCGCAGAGTGAAGGAAAAGCAGCCAACAAGTGCTCAGCATATGTGAGAACTCTTTAAAGACTGTTGGAAAAGCATTCCTCATGAAGCTGGTTGAGAGAATGCCAAGAGTGTGCAAAGCTGTCCTCAAGGCCCTTGAATGAGTAGGTGTCCAAACTTTTGACTGGTACTGTATGTCTGTGCGACTTTGTTCTGTTTGAAACAAACTATGTTGCAGTTTTAGATGTCGGGATTTCTTTGAAAAGTATATTTTACAAAAACTACAAGCAAAATAAAACTCCAAACACTGTGTAAATGTACACATGTATTGCAAATTATCTTTTGTATGTGTATTATATATCTACTCATCTGTCAAGTGGTCATCATCACAGTGTATTTACTATATTTCTGTGTTATTACTATTCTGTGTTTGAAGTTAGTATTTTCCAGATATGCCCAGAAGCCTTCTTGTATCAGGCGACACTACTGTACTTTATCAATACTCTGTACTGTATGTAACTGTTACTCTGGACAAAAGAGAAAGCTTCTCATTCATCTAGGCCAGATATCAAAGGTTTATATCAAACGTATATATCATATTTAACTGTTGATCCTCAAACTCAATATACTTTGTCTTTAAACAAGTCACCCCCAGGCCTCACGTTCGTCTATTCTTTCAAGGATGCTGATGCCATTAATAACGCAAGGTGATTCTGCTTTGCTTTTTGAAACATGACGGATGATCCAGCCGACTCTACCACTTCTACTCACTCTTTCCTAACTCTCTCTCCCTCTTCATTGCTCTCTCTCCCCTCTCTCTCTCTCTCTCTCTCCCTCATTCTCTCACTTTCAGGAAGAGAGGAGGAGCTGGTGCTCTCAGCTCAAGTCTTCACTGAAGCACACACACACACACACACACACAAACGCAGGTGGGGCGAGCTGAGGAGAGGCAGGGGGTGGGGGGCTGCGGCGAAGGCTTCTCAGTGCATTAACTTCTCTGGGAGTTATTTGCCCGAGGTGATTAATATGTTTGTCAGCGCTGCTCTCTGAGGTAGGGAGGGAGGGGGAGCGAGAGAGAGAGAGACTTGGCCCGGCAGCGTTCACCACAACAACGACCAGGGGGATTCACACCACCGTTCTTCTTCTTTCTCTTCTTCTTCGCTCTCCATCCCGCCTTCCCCGTCTCTTTTGTTCCATCCTTCCTCTACAGAAGGCTGTCTTTATTCCTGTGTTTGTTTTTGGAGCAGGGCTTTAAGGGCCCTCCCACGTGAGGGCGGGGGAACGTCCACTACAGGAGACGAGAGGGAGGCATTATTGGGGCTGATTGGTGAGGCCATGGCACAGCTGTGCTGGTTTCTGGGTTCCTCTCTCCGGAGGACCGGGAGGTGCAGGGAGGAGGAGAGTAGGAGGGGGTGAGGGACTACAAAGTGCTGCTGAAATTAAAGTCGGCCTCTGTGTTCTCCCTCTGAAGATTGACACACCAGACGCTCATCTCTCTGAATTAAAGAGGTTCTATAGCCCGTCAACAGAACCCCTGCTGTGTGCAGCAGAACTCTCTCCCTCTCCAGGAATTTAATGCAGTTTATCCCCATTTCTCTCTCTTTCTCTCTCTCTCTCTCAGCTGCTAAACTCTAAAACTGTCTTTTATGATGGCACTTTACCAAAACCTAGTGGTAACCTATAACCTACTGTATGTAACATTACTAGCCATAGGGTATAACCTCAAATTACAATGTGATTACCATGTAATTACTGCTATGTACTGTAAGTACAGGCAATTAAAAGGTACTTACCACTGTTAATTCATTTAATTGTACGAAAATGCAAGAAATTGTGAGCAATTGCTCCATAGCTGCATGTAGTAACTCCTAGCCTGTTACAGGTTAATGATACATAGGGTATTTAAGCAATACAGCACGATGGGGTGTGATATATGGCCAATATACCACGGCTAAGGGCTGTTCTTAGGCACAACGCATCGCGGAGTACCTGGACACAGCCCTTAGGGGTGGTATATTGGCCATATACCACAAACCCCTGAGGTGCCTTATTGCTATTATAAACTGGTTACCAAAGTAATTAGGGCAGTAAAAATACATGTTTTGTCCTACCCGTGGTATATGGTCTGATACACCACGGCTGTCAGCCAATCAGCATTCAGGGCTCGAAGCACCCAGTTTATAATCCTCTGTTAGTTATTCTGTTATGTAATGTCTTTTTTATTCACAGTCTCAACTCATGATCTCAACGGCAATGTTTTTTTATGTTAAATAAGTTAAAACATTACTGATTTTACTGATGTTTATATTTTTTATATTGTTGTATTGATTTGATTAGAATTATTTTTTTTGTATTGATTGTGATTGTGATTGACTTTACACCTGTCCCTATACTTTGAAAATATATTACATGTCTTAGGTGCTCCTGTTTGGAATTTAATATATTAAAAAATATGCTGTTGAAAAAATATTAAATATAAAAGTATACAGTATATGAAAAAAAAGTATCCATTGACATTGACCTGTTTGTTGTTTCTATTCTATTCTAGTAAATAAAACCAAAACTAGAAGGATGACAACATGGATGAAGAAAGAACACAAAAAAACAAGATAAACGAAATCAACAAAAATACAAAAAGAGAGGACATTGTCAGGATCCCTTCTATCAAGGCTTAAAGGGGAGGGTGGATGGAAGATGTTTTGGCCAAGCACCATAACAACGGCCTAAACCACTGCGCCTGGAGTTTTAGGGGCGGAGCGAGATATAGCTTTCCCCTGGGACAAGCCTTGCTGGGCGGACGAGACCAAGAGAAAGGGCACCATAAAACTATTTTATTTTTCTAAACTTTTTTAAGTTTATGATTTCCAAAAAGAGCAAAGAGTAATGTATGTAAATATATTATTATATGTAATGTATAAGTATGCTTAAAAAAAAATGTGGGGGGGGGACAAACAAACTAAAAAACAGAGATGTATAATGTGTCTTTGGGAAGTTCAGGTGAATGGGAGGTGTGTGGGGGGGCAAGACGCTGATGGTAAGGGGCCTGCTTGTCTGCCTGACATGACTCATATGGACGTCATGGTAATGCCACGGTAACACCGTGGTGACGCCATAGCAACGACCCCAAATGGCAGGCGAATGAGTGCTTGGCTGCGTCTTCCATGGAAAGGGTAAAAACGTATGACATCCCACACAAACTCTGACCACTAATGGGCCACATTTACAGGTCAGCCTCGGCAGTTAACTTGCCGTTTAGAATGAATTACTTTCTGTCGGTCATGGTGAAAGTTAGGGAAAGTGAAAACAAAAAGTGATGTCATATGAAGGGGGACCTTGAAACTCTAGTGTGGAGCTAAACTCTCGGAGCTTCCTTCCACTTTAAAAACTGCTCTTCTCTACACGTTGCGCTTCCAGTTCACTTTGTATCTCTGTAGCTTGAACTAAAAGACCCCCTCCAATGTCAATGGAAGAAGAAGAAGGTGTGTGTTCAGCAAGGAAGCAGAGAAGCCTGTAAAAAGTTATGGAACACACACTGTATTGTATTTAGGTGTCCAGGGGGCATGTGGAGTTAAAATTAACATGGACAAAGGGTTGGAGGTTAAAGGTCAGGGGTTAGTATCAAGAGGTCATGTCTGTTGCCGGCCACAGCAGCCCCCTGAACCACGGCGTCGCTACCAAAACATGTTGTTGTGTAGTTGTGGTTGAGGTGGCTGTGCTGTGTAGTAAACAAATCACTTCTTTTGTACATCGTGTTGGGGTGGGAGGTGGTGGGCAGGTTGGGGATCGAGCTACAAATTAGAAACATGGGAGCTGTCCACTCCCAATCGTCACTTGGGACGCGTCCCAAATGGCACCCTATTCCCTATATACTACTGTTCAAAAGTAGTGCACTATGTGGGAAATAGTGTGCCATTTGGGATGTAGTCTTTGACTCCTCCATCCATCTTAGGTATGGGCTCCAGAGAGGGGGGAGAGAGAGGGAGAGAGAGGGAGAGAGAGAGAGGGGGAGCGAGAGAGAGGGGGGAGAGAGAGGGGGAGAGAGAGAGAAGGGAGAGAGAGAGAGGGGGGGAGAGAGAGGGGGAGAGAGAGAGGGGGAGAGAGAGAGGGGGGAGAGAGAGAGAGGGGGAGAGAGAGGGGGGAGAGAGAGGGGGAGAGAGAAGGGGTTGGAAAGAGAGAGAGAGAGAGAGAGAGAGAGAGAGAGAGAAAAAAAGGTTCTGTCAGAGGGGTTGCAACACCAACCAACAACATTTTATTGAAGTCTCTTTAAACCTTTCTATTTATATCAAACTCTACTTGAGTGACATCCTTCTATATTTAAACATTGTACTAATAACATGCTGTCAGACATGGTGGGAAAAAGTCCATTGTAGCCATTTACTAATGTTGTATTTATTGTATTACTGAGAAAGAAAAAAAAACATTTATAAATGATGAATATAAATATATCTATTTGTGATCTGCAACCCTTGGAATTAAATTTGCTTTACATTTTTAATTTGATCAATATTTGATTTCATGACGCAGGACTTAATGCACTGTCGAACATATCGAGAGATTTATACTATAATTGTGTGGCATTATTTCTGTTTGTCTATTTACTGTTCTTCCTTTGGTTCAGCTATTGAATGTAACTTCAAAAACTCTTGGACTTTTTATGTAAATGTTGTTATTTTTTAAAAACAAACAAACTGTACTCTGTAACAATATGTATGTTGTACACTACACAATGATAATATAGCAAACGATTCTTCTACCATAATGCTGGACTTCGGTCACGTAAAGGCCAAAGTGACTGGGGAAGGTATTATGTGGAACACACCAGTGCCCTGCAGACAGACTCACTCCAGATAAGAACCTCCAGATAAGTGTAATCATTACTGGATCAGTCAGAACGCTTCTCACCAAGGCTTTTAACATTTGATGAGAACAAGAACACCAGGAGAAGAGAATCGCAGAGCCGCATACTGTCCTGTGTGCCAGATAAAATAACTTTTTCAAATATAGTTTTCTTTCTTTCTTTTTCTCTCTTCTGAGGTGAAAGAGAGAGAGAGAGAGGGAACGAGGGATTAGCGCTGCAGAGGGGGTGGTGGGAGGGCAAGGCTGACTGTAATGACACAGTCAGTCCCACAATGACAGCGCTAGCTAAATCCTGAGGTGTGTTCGAGGGGATTTGGGAAGCATATTCCAGAGGGGGGTTGAGGATCCAGTTTTGAGGACAGGGAATGAGGGGAATGAGGGGACACCCTATTCCTCTCCTCTCTGAGCGGAGGACAGGATGGTACTGTAAAACACTGAGCTCTCTCTCCTTTCTGAGTTCACCACAGCCTCTGCTGCAGATCAAGCTTCCCTATACCACAATGAGCTGCTTTCTCTGACAGACTAGCCTAAGGACGTTTCCCTGGACTCAGATGTGACTGTATCTGACAGGCTAGCCTAAGGACATTTCCCTGGACTCAGGTGTGACTGTATCTGACAGGCTAGCCTAAGGACATTTCCCTGGACTCAGGTGTGACTGTATCTGACAGGCTAGCTTAAGGACGTTTCCCTGGACTCAGGTGTGACTGTATCTGATGGGCTGGCTTAAGGACATTTCCCTGGACTCAGGTGTGACTGTATCTGATGGGCTGGCCTAAGGACGTTTCCCTGGACTCAGGTGTGACTGTATCTGATGGGCTGGCCTAAGGACGTTTCCCTGGACTCAGGTGTGACTGTATCTGATGGGCTGGCCTAAGGACGTTTCCTGCAGTTGAATGGATGAAAAAAACCTATTTTGCTGCATTATTTGTCTCAGAGACGACAGAATGGGAATCGTAACAAGTGGACAAGGGGACAGCTGTATGTGATTTGAAAGGTTGGGGAGGCAGGTAGCCTAGCGTTTAAGAGCAAAGGGCCAGTAATCAAAAGGTCACTGGTACAAATCCCAGAGTCAACTATATGAAAAGTCAATATACCCTTAAGCAAGGCACTTAACTGTAATTGCTCTCAATAAGTGTGTCTGATAAGAACATATTAGCTGTATGTGGCACAAATCATGAGACCTGAACCAAAAAAGTGTGTGTGTGGTAACACGTATGTGTTCTAGAGGAAAATCCCCTGTCAACCTCTCACCACTCTTTCTGTTGTTGCAAAGCTCAAGGGACTCTTGCTGTCAAGTCTGCACTGGCACTGAGAGAGACTGGGACCTGACGTAATAAAAAAGACAAGCAAACAAATCCAAAAAACTAACTACGATGTCAATCTAACAGAGATCTGGGAGCTGAGAACTCTGGGGTGTCACAGAGACAAATATTCTGGTTCTGTGTTCTTTGGTCTGTTTCAGACTTTCTGTTTTCATGTAGACCTGTTGTCCATCCCTGATGATAGAGATGTGTGATTAAAGCAGTGATAAAACTACTCCTGCACACAAGTTTGCTTCTGCACCCTTGTAAATATGTAGGTCTATCGGAACTTACACATACAAATAAACAAGCATAAGTGAATGTTATTGCAGGGAGTATTTTTTGTCTTTGAGCATAGAATATTGGTAAGAATTTGTTTTATTCCCAGCACCACAGAAAGTGGTGGTGTGTGTGTGTGTGTGTGTGTGTGTGTGTGTGTGTGTGTGTGTGTGTGTGTGTGTGTGTGTGTGTGTGTGTGTGTGTGTGTGTGTGTGTGTGTGTGTGTGTGTGTGAATGTTTGCGCTGAAAGGGATGACATTTTTTTATTTAAGTGTGTGGATATGCCAAACAGGTGTGAAGCAGACTTCACTATAGCTCTGTTATCCTAAACTCCTAAACTCACCTATACCCCTTTGCTAACCCAAAGCCCAGGTCCACCACTTATCTCAATGATATACGGCTTCCCGAAAATCCACACGCTTCCTTACAAAACCCTAATTTGTTTGTAACCTAAACCCTGTCTCATCTAAAACCAGACCCTGACCCTGTCTCATCTACAACCAGACCCTGACCCTGTCTCATCTAAAACCAGACCCTGTCTCATCTAAAACCAGACCCTGACCCTGTCTCATCTAAAACCAGACCCTGACCCTGTCTCATCTAAAACCAGACCCTGTCTCATCTAAAACCAGACCCTGAACCTGTCTCATCTAAAACCAGACCCTGACCCTGTCTCATCTAAAACCAGGCACTGAACCTGTCTCATCTAAAACCAGACCCAGACCCTGTCTCATCTGAAACCAGACCCTGACCCTGTCTCATCTAAAACCAGGCCCTGAACCTGTCTCATCTAAAACCAGACCCTGAACCTGTCTCATCTAAAACCAGACCCTGACCCTGTCTCATCTAAAACCAGACCCTGACCCTGTCTCATCTAAAACCAGACCCTGAACCTGTCTCATCTAAAACCAGACCCTGAACCTGTCTCATCTAAAACCAGACCCTGACCCTGTCTCATCTAAAACCAGACCCTGTCTCATCTAAAACCAGACCCTGACCCTGTCTCATCTAAAACCAGACCCTGACCCTGTCTCATCTAAAACCAGACCCTGACCCTGTCTCATCTAAAACCAGACCCTGACCCTGTCTCATCTAAAACCAGACCCTGACCCTGTCTCATCTAAAACCAGACCCTGACCCTGTCTCATCTAAAACCAGACCCTGTCTCATCTAAAACCAGACCCAGACCCTGTCTCATCTAAAACCAGACCCTGTCTCATCTAAAACCAGACCCTGACCCTGTCTCATCTAAAACCAGACCCTGACCCTGTCTCATCTAAAACCAGACCCTGACCCTGTCTCATCTAAAACCAGACCCTGACCCTGTCTCATCTAAAACCAGACCCTGACCCTGTCTCATCTAAAACCAGGCACTGAACCTGTCTCATCTAAAACCAGACCCAGACCCTGTCTCATCTAAAACCAGACCCTGAACCTGTCTCATCTAAAACCAGACCCTGACCCTGTCTCATCTAAAACCAGACCCTGACCCTGTCTCATCTAAAACCAGACCCTGTCTCATCTAAAACCAGACACTGACCCTGTCTCATCTAAAACCAGAAATCTCAGTCCAAACCAAACCCAGTTCAGACCCAGTTTATCCTATAGTACCTGATACAACTCTCAACCCCCTAAGCCAAACCCACAGACCTACCCCCCCCCCCCCCCCCCCTATAGTTTATCCATCTCCCTGCCCATCTGTCACCATCCTAGTTCCCAACACCCTCTGCAGTCCCCCAAAGCACAAAGGTTGGAGTGGTGTAGAAGTAAGCCCTGTGAAAGAGAAACCCTTCCCTTCTGTTCGTGTCTGTCTATCTATCTGTTTACGGCTTATAAACTTTGTGCTTTTGTATTCCGAATGTACAGACTCCCCCCCTTCCCTTCTCTGTCTATATCAGAACGTTGTATAACTGTATATTCAAAACAAGGACTCTTCATGTGCAAACAAATCTATTTCTTTCTTCTTCTTTTTGGTAATTGTTCCAAGGTCATATAGTTTAAAAGATGAGTAGGTAAATGAAAAACATAAATAAAGAGATATATTGAACAATTTAAAGAGATTACATTTTCAGCTGTTCAAAATCTGTACTCTATCTCCTTGTTTTGTCCTACCTTCTGTATGCTTCCAATGTGCTTCAGAGATACAGTACTATTATGATATTGTTCAAATATTATCACAATTATTATTGCAGTTATTATCATGATTACTACAGTTATTAATAAATATTTATTTCCTCGACGAGAGACTGATATCTTGGTCAAGTGTGTGTGTGTGTGTGTGTGTGTGTGTGTGTGTGTGTGTGTGTGTGTGTGTCAGAGATGGGCAAAAGATGCATTCAAATCTATAATGTTACAAATACAAGATACTCTAAAGACCAATGTACCAAACTAAAATAGAACATACTTTTGAGTTGATTTTAGATAAAATACAGATACATACAGGTAGGTATTTAGTATTTTCAAAATACAAAATAAATATGCAAGTACACACCATTACTACAACGACATTCTCAGTAACGGTAGCAAAAAACTTTGGGCTTACTTAGACTGTAATACAGTATGGGGTTGTTAATCTACCTTAGCTGAATGCTCTGACTCCCAGGATGTGAGCAGAGTGGAGCTGGAGTGGAGCAAGGAGCAGAGCGTGTGTGATTTGGTTGGAGTTTCTCTCGCTCCAATTTCACATGCTCTGGGCATGCTCTGCCCAGCATTCTTGTAATTAGGCCTATTCTATTCTTATTATTTAGCTTACCCACCCACTAATGCACAGAGATGTTGATATGAGTATACCAAGAAAGAGGTCACACAGCCTGTGTAATTGAAAGTAAGACAATGAATGACAGCATGCTGCAGCACCAGAGATGTTTAGATTTCTATACGGGCTATTGTTCAAAAAAGAGGAGTCTAAGTTTGTAACAGTGCTAAAGTTGTCTATTAACTGTAAGAAGTGAGCCCAACAGAACCAGTGACAACTGAAGTATCTGATCATCAATAGATTAGAGAAAATCAAGTGTTTTTTTTAACACAGCGACCGCATATCATCAGGTAGGTCCTGGTTCAATAGCCTACGACATGTTGTTGGAATGTTGAAGCTTCTTAGGATAGCCTACTTAAAAACCAAATAGTACATAGTCACAAAATTATATGTCGGTTCTAAAGGATCTTTTTAAACAAAAACTGAATAAAGCGAATTTGGAGCGACTGTTATTTATTTTCAGAAAGGGAAAAGTACAGACCGTTCACCTCCGCTCACATACTCTGCACTGACTGTAAGTCATTCTGCATAAGAATGTCTGCTAAATTACCAAAATGTAAATGTAAAAATTAACAATTGTAAAGCACACCGGGTATTATTATTGGCCTTCTTCAGGAGCAGAATTCATTATAATAATACCCAGCATGCTTTGCAAGTGTTCATTTTTACATATACATTAACATTTTGGTCATATAGCAGATACTCTTATCACACCATAGTGCCATCAGACTTCTGATACCAATGCTGGGTGAAAATTATGAACCACTATAAATGAATACAAATACTTGTATTATAAACTCATTTTTTTAAATTACAAATTACAGGTCTCAAACATATCGTGTTACAAAATACATTAGATTCTAGTTCAGGTCAGTGAAATACAAATGACAAAGTACTCAAAAGTAATTTAAATACTGCCCATCTCTGGTGTGTGTGTGCGTGCGTCCAACTGTGCGACTGTGTGTGTATACTTACGCAGACATGTTGAATAGGACCTTCTAGTGGTGTCCGTGTAGTACCCTGTGGAGTTCGACTTCAACGGGGGCACACAGTCACCCCTAATCTTTCTTTTCCTCCCTTCTCATAGGCTTTAGGCCTAGATTCAATCAGTGTTAACCCACGATAACCCACAACTGCATTTTATTTAGGCGATGTCGGAGGTGTCACTGCATTGGAGCTGTCAAATCAGCAAGCGGCTCCCGGCGTTATACCTATCATGGACATTGCCATTCGATGAAGCCTTGTTACAAGTTTGAACATTGGAAAGTGTGTTATAATCTACAACTCTTATAAATGACATGGTTAAAAGTGTTGTGATGTGTGTATAATAAGACCCGCACTTGTCCAAGGAAAAGTATGTTGTTTGGTATGTGTGCGACCACACAGTCTTCACACCGACATTGGAATGCATTATGAGAGTATACAAAACACCCTCCATTTTGTGTGTGACAATGTACTGATTCACACCAGGTCACAGAACAATGCAGGTGAGGAATGAGGGCGGACTCGGCCCCTCGAACTTTACCCTCACCTGAAACAATCACAGCTCTCCTGACGAGAGGCCTCACCTCTTCCTGGTTCCAGGACTATAAACTGAACGTGTTAACACCACTCCTTGTGCTTGTGTTGGGGCGGCGATCAGCTATATAGTTGCTGTCGTTTATGAACTACAAAACAATCCAAGGACGCCACCACGCGGGGACCTTCTGGAATTCTACTTGGACTTCTGAAACATTTGTTTTGGACTGTGTGCATGGAGAGTTCTCTGAAGACCGTTGGTTCCAGACAGACACACATAAGAGTATCCAGCTCACCTATATCTCACCTATATTTTCCCTGATTTGAATGTGAGCATGTAACCTACATCTTTAACTTTTATTATGACCATTTCTATTTCTCCTGTAATCCCTGCCTTATTTCATTCTGAAATATCAAGAATATCTGTTTGTTTGATTTTAGGCCCTCTAATCCCCATTCCTATTCCCTGTTTGTGACTGATTCTGTAGCCTATCACATTAGTACATTATTCACAGCCAGCTAGTTAACATAGCATCCCTCTCTGTTTGAGCCGGGTGTTTGAGTAGGCTAAACTAGCTAGCTGCATTCGTTACTTAAGTATAGTACCCTAAGGAGTTTGACTTCAATGGGGGCACACAGTCACCCGTAATCTTTCTTTTCCCCCTTCTTATAGGGTTTAGGCCTAGATTCAATCAGTTCAAGTGTTAACCCATGATAACCCACAACTGCAGGTAACTTAGTGCAGCAGGTAGCTTAGTGGTTAGAGTGTTGCACCAGTAACCAAAAGGTTGCTAGATCAAATCCCCAAGGTAAGAGTCTGTGGTTCTGCCTCTGAACAAGGGAGTTAACCCACTGTTCCTAGGCTGTTGTTGTAAATAAGAAGTTGTTCTTAACCGACTTACCTAGTTAAATAAAGTAAGTAAAAAAGAATACACCAAAATGTAGTTTTCTCCCTCATTGGTTGTTCATCCAGTACATTCATTGCTTCACCTTGGTTATTTATAAATAAATCTCTTTGTTTTATAAAATATCCACTGTCTCCAAGAATGCAATGCCTTGTCATTTTAAGGACTTAATTGCCTTCAGAATTATAAGTTAACTCTGGCTATAATTTTTTATTTATAGTTTATTGGTGACTTATAGCAACTGGTCCCCCATACTAACAAGTGTACACACTACCTTAAAAGACAACGGCAACAAGAGCAGCCGCTCACCAATTTGACAGCTCCAACACAGTGACACCTACGACGTCGACTAAATAAAAATAATAATACTGCTATGCAGTTGTCGGTTATCGCAGGTTAACGCTGAAACTGGTTGAATCTAGGGGCTGGATTCAATTCGTATCGGTGTAATGTCGTGGAAGATCCGCGTTATAAAGTAAAGGTAATTTCCAATTGAGCAGCGTTTACTGTGAATGCACTATCCGCGACAACGGGAACATTGCCTTTAATTGTCAATTGCGCTATAAATCGGATCTTCAGCGCTATGGATCGAATAGAGTTCTAGGCTTTAGTTCAGCGTGTTCACAAAGTATTGTGGTGTACAAACAACCCAGGTTCCAAACCAGTCGGTCGCAAAGACAGACAAGGAACCTCATTATATAGATTAACAGCAGTCAGTCAGTCTACAGTCTGTTGATGCCAGTGGAGTCACAGCCCAGAACAGTCGATGCCAGCTCAAGTCCCAGTCCCACAGACACTGAGAGAGACACTGAGCCTGCGAGAGGGATGATGTGGGTTTGATACCTATTTGTCTTCGCTCCCCTCAGGGACGCAAGACGGAGTGCTCCTGTCCATTTCCATGGTGATCATTTACCTAAACAAAACAAACGCTTCATCGATCCCCTCAATCCTTTTTCAACGCAACAACCACAGAACGCACATACACATACACACACACACGCATATACCGGTACACACGTGTGTACACACACACAGAAACACACACATAAAGAACAAACAGCCCACTCCACCTCACAGCATTGATCCCCCTACACACCACTTTGTCATCCCGTATAAAAAAAATCCACTAAACTAGCTGCTGTCTCACTGCTGCCAGAGAGTACTGTACACCATTACGCTGTTTTAGCAGGTTGTGTTCTTCCACACCAGATTAGAGAACTCTCACTTAGCTAGCGTTCTCTCTCTCCCCACCATCCTCCTTGCTTAGCTAACCCAGTGGTCGGGACGAACGGGCGGGCGGGCGGACGGCAGAGGCAATAGCGGCGTCATTTAATTACCCAATAATTAAGCACATTAGCTAGCCCTGACTATATAAGCCAGCCGCGGGTAACTGCCCTTATAGAAAAACCACATGATTTCATACGTGGAATATCTCATGACTTCACACACGTGAATCATGTGAAACCATAGCTGTGTTCGAATACTCATACTAACCATACTATTTGTGACGTAAATTGAGTATGTAGTATGCTTATTGGTCATATTATGGATATAGTTAGCATGCCAAAATTTCCCGGAGTACTACATTCGCCAAAATACAAAGTATTCAAGCAGTGGACACTATTTCCATGCTTTTAGGGCCCATAATGCAATTCTTCAGAAAATTGGTGTGGCTTCACAAAGTTAAATGTGAAAATATGCAGCCGAAGTCAGACGAGAACTTATACAAATTCATTGCTTTAACTAATTATGACAAATGTTAAGAAAATGTTGAGCAATGTAATAAAGTAATGACTTTTCAAATAAGTTACCTTCAACTTTATGTTGGTTGACAATTTGTTAGCTATGCTAGCCTTACGAACCGCATAGCATATCATTACAGCAGTTGCTTGTATGTACCGGTATGTTAGCTTTCTACCTAACGATAGTTGGCTACTAATACATCGAAATTGACAGTATATTAACTATATGCTATCTAACCAATTACCCAACGTGGTATAGTCAATGTACGTTCGCAATGGATATTATTAATGAAGTCGTAAGATGTCTAGCTAGTAATTACTTATGCTAACAAGCTAGCAAAAAGTTGGATATCAACAGCATCAACTTCCGGTACACAAGCGATGCGCTAGTACACTCATGTGAAAGGACACCGTTCGTTTACAGTATACTAAAATGAACTAATAGTATATAGTATATAATCATTAAGTATGTAGTATACAGAATTTTAGTATTGGCATTTGAACACAGTTCATGTGTTTTTGTAACACTTCACATGTGATGATGTGGATTTTCACATGTGGATTCACATTTTCATATGGGATTTCACAGGTGATGCCCTGCAAACAAAAATGTCTTTGATATGAGTACATTGTGTGGTTATTTATACAGTGCCTGGGATTTGAACTCACAACTTCTTGGTTCACCGCATTACAATCTTCCTGTTACACAACCATGCCTGTGTCGATAACTGAGTCCACCAGTGGAGGCTCCTCAGAGGAGGAAGGGGAGGCCCAACCTCCTCAGTGAATTACAGAAAAAAACTGATAGTGAAACATCTAAAAAGTTTTTATTTTTAGATAAAACTATACTATATATATATATTCACATGTCACCATGTGAATATATATATACCATAAACAGTCATTATGACAAACAGTCATTATGACAACTTCCGGAGGACGTCCTCCAACCTATCAGAGCTCTTGCAGCATTAACTGACATGTTGTCAACCCAATCAAAGTATCAGCGAATTAATCTAGTACTGAAAGCATAAGCTACAGCTAGCTAGCACTGAAATGGATAACATGTGGTGAGTAGTTGACACAAAGAGAGAGAAAGACAATAGTTGAGCAGTTTTGAACCAATTAATTTCTTAGAAGCAAGATAGAGAGGGAATGCTATATTATGTTGCATTTTTTTTCTTTCACTTACTTAGCTAGCAAATGCAGATAGCTAGTTTACCCTACTCAAACACCCGGCTCAAACAGAGAGGGATGCTATGTTAGCTAGCTGGCTATGGCTATCCAACACTGAAATACTTCCAAGGTAAGCTTTTGGTTTTATTTATGTATTGCCACTGCGGCCTCCGGTGCACCTGCTAAACTGCTTGCTGACTGTATACTGTACTGCATGATTGTTGCGGCTTTACTAGCGCATTAGTCCCGTGTGGCTCAGTTGGTAGAGCATGGTGTTTGGAATGCCAGGGTTGTGGGTTCAATTCCCAAGGGGGACCAGTACAGAAAAAAAATTAAATGTATTAAATGTATGCATTCACTACTGTAAGTTGTTCTGGATAAGAGCATCTGCTAAATCACTAAAATGTAAAAATATTAGTTCTAGTGGCTATGTTGACTATGACGTTAGCTAATATGGTGAAAATGATGTAGCAGTTAAAAATTATGATATGAAGGTTTGGCTTAGTAAGATTTTTTCGCCTGGTCACAGGCGGGGAGGCAGTGGAGCAGGTAGACAGCTTCCAGTTCCTCTGTGTCCAAATCACTAAAGACTTAAAATGCTGCCTCTTCCCCCTCAGGAGGTTGTAAAAGCATATTGACTGGCTGCATCACTCCTTGGTATGGCAATTGCACCTCCCTCGATCGCATGACGCTACAGAGGGTTGTGCGGACAGCCCAGTACATCACTGGGGCCGAGCTCCCTACCATCCATGACCTATATATCAGGCGGTGTGAAAAGAAGGCCCGGAAAATCTTCAAAGACTCCAACCGTGCTGCCGCACAGCAACAGGTACCGGTGCATCAAGTCTGACACCCACAGGCTCTTGAACAGCTTCTATCCCCAAGCAATATGACTGATAAATAGCTAACAAAATAGCTACACAGACTATCTGAGTCAACCTTCTATCTTTATCAACCTTTTATATCAGTCTTTGCACTGTCTCTATACACACTCACAGGGCCCTACACACTCACATATACTGTCACTCCAACACACACAAACACTCACTCCATAATTTTCTCACTCACACATAATTTGCACATACACTTATATTGATTCTACACACCCCTGTTTATCTTATATACTGTTACCTAGTCCCATTACCCCTATACATATCTACCTCCATCACTCCAGTATCCCTGCACATATGGTATTGGAACTAACGTTTTAAATATTTTGTGGATATAGTATGCTTACTTACTTACTTTATTGTGTATTTCATATTTTCTATTCTTATTTCTCGTGTGTTTTTTTTCTAGTAATACATTATTATTGTTTATTGTGTTGTTGGGTTTTGAATTTGCAAGAAAGACATTTCACTGTACTTGGGCATGTGACATTAAAACTTGAAACCTGAAACCCCAGACAGCTGATGTGTTGTGCACGGAAGTCCACAAGTGCAGGGAAAAGGTGAGAAGAGTGTGTAGAGAAGGAATTACACAACGATCAAAGGGAGCATGCTGTTTGTATGTGGCTGCTATGAAGCTTAACTGTGTTTGCGTGTGATCAGGAGTGTATTAATTCTGCCGATTCTGTTGAAAAAATTTCTTAAACAGAATCAAAAAGAACAAAACTGGGATAAACATACCTGAATTTGCCCAATAGAGACTCTTGTTTGCAACTGTTGGACTACACCCTAGATCAGCTAGATGCAGGCAAGAGTGTGCTACGCGGTATTGAATGTGTCAATGCCTGTCGCCTTGATAACTCAAATATCTCTCAACCTGTGCACTTATGTTGTAAACTTTCATTCATAAGTTAGGTTGTAGATAACTCATGATGTTTACAGGGAAAATTTGAGTATGATACAGTAACCTAAACCTATCAATGTTACATGTAGCTGGGTGAATGGAATGAGTGACAGTCATCCCATATACTGTAATAGAAATAAGGCCCATGCTCATAAAAAAATGTATTGTCCTCCCTCATCTTAAATGGCACCAAACACCACTGGATTCAATTTATATTCCTACACTTGGTTTTAAAGAAAATCTCAGCTTTGTCAAAACTACACTCAAGAAAAACAATTGTATTTATCACAGTGATTCAGGAGTAACATTAAAACAGAATAATATGCCACACCAACGTTACACAACTATACAGAAAACCCTGAAATTGCTGGAATTCGTCAATTCAATCAATGACGAGAGAATAGTCAGAATAACTGATAACTAAAATAGCAGTGCAGCTGGCAGTCTTTTGCTAAGTGCAGAGATATATTATAGGTAATGAATGTCTATGGGAATGCAACAGAATTTGTGGCGGAGTAGAAAGTTCAGTGTATTTCAAATCCAGAGATGGTGAGTTCAAATCCCAGGTTGGGTTATACTTTAGCTGAACAGTGATAACACATGCAATTACACATGTGAAAACGTGATCACATGTGAAGTAAAAAAAAAACACTTTTTTTTCACATGTGAAGTGTTCCAAAAACACATGTTGACATGTGAAATGTCACATGTGAAGTGTTCAGAAAATACATTTTCACATGTGGTGTTCCAAAAAGACTTTGCATGTCGTGTGAAATCATGTGATTTTACACGTGAAATCATGTGGTTCAACATTTCTACAGTAAAGGCATTTCACTGTACTTGTGCACGAGACATTGAAACTTGAAGACAGGGCTGAGCCATCGGACCCCAATATAATCAAACACAGCAAAACACACACACACACACACTCACATTCCTTCAGAGTGGAGCATGAAGCGGCAGACAAAAGCATTGTACCCCACAGGGCAGACTATTAAGGCTAATACACGGCAGCTTCCATGTATTGTTCTTCTCACCATGATTACACAGACCAACATGTAACAACAAAACAGCCCTGATCTCCTCATCTCAGACCCCACCATGTTACAGTCCATGACACACAGAGAGAGATAGAGAGAGATAGAGAGAGAGAGAGAGAGAGAGAGAGACAGAGAGAGAGAGAGAGAGAGAGAGAGAGAGAGAGAGCAAAGCAAAGCATTAATACTACTCAGTGGCAAAGCATTAATACTACTCAGTGATGCAGTAAATTAATTTTCAATTGCTTCTCTGGGTTCGAACAAAATTGTTTTGTTGAGGGGTGAAAAAGAGATTAAGGTTTTAATTATACTTGGTAATTCATTCCACCAAATAAATCTGTGCTAAAACGATCTCTTCTGAGGCGGCCATGATGTGTCAGGCATATCACGGGCGCGGTTAATAAGACACGGTTATTAAGACACACACACGCATTCACACACACACACACACACACACACACACACACACACACACACACACACACACACACACACACACACACACACACACACACACACACACACACACACACACATGTGCACACACACACAGGCACGCACACACACATACACACGCTAGCCCATCAGTCATGTTTAAAGCTGTGCAGCCTCTTCCTCTGTACTGCACTTTAACAACTAATAACACTTCCTGTTTCTAAAGACAACAGATTAATCAGGGAGGCACCCAGGCTGAGGCAGAAGTTGGAGGGGACTGTTAGTCTATCTAAGGCCACTAATTATCTGGAATTTACTTAGTTTAATAACATCATTATTACCAATGAATTGCTTCTCAGTCACACTTCTCGGGATATTGTGAGAACATATGATATATAGCTGATTGCATTTATATAGTCATTTTCACGAAGCAGTTTTACATAAAAAAATTGGAGCTCACCTTGTCTAATGCCAATTTGCCTATCTGAGGGAAAAAAGTGTTTAAATTATATCAGCCGTGTTTATTCGATAATCAATTGATGTTTTGATCTAATTTGATCGTGATAACTGCTGAAAGTGTTGCTGAGTGTGTGCCCAACAATTAGAGAGGAATTACTGACAATTACCTCAGACACCTTCTGACACCATACGATTACCTGTCAGCTATGTTCAGGTGAGAAGCAACTCCTATTGGAAAAAGTGTTAGCCTTCAACTCTCAGCCTTTTGCCAAATTGTTTGAATAAATTCAATCGATGGAAATCTTGTTTGGGTTTTTGCACTCTGGAGAGAGGTTCTAAATAGATGAAGGTAAGCGAGAAGAGAGAAAGAGGGGGATAGAGAAAGAGAGATAGAGAGAGAGAAAAAAAGAGAGAGAGAGAGAGAGAGAAGAGGAAGAAAGAGAGGTGATGATCGGGGCTATCAAACCCTAAAAATAAGTCATCGCGATTTATCGCATGATTTTCTGTATTTAATCGCATGTAAACACAATTTTAGAATTTGCTTAAATTTTTTCCTAAAGAAAGATGTTTCCATTTAACGTGCATTGAGTTACAGGAATACTACTGTATGCCTTGATTGTAAGGGACGGGAAAACAAAATAATCTGTATTAGAATGTTTTAATAGCAATTATGTATACTAAGGCATTTGTGAAAATGCTATAGCAATATAGAGTGGTAGAGCGGCCAGCCATCATTCACTTTGAACCTTACTGTGTGTTTACAGGCAGTTGCAACAACGCGATTTTGGAGCATTAGAATGCATTTGCCAAAAGCCACAAAATACACCTGAATGAATTTCTTCAAATATGTAAATACCACTAAATACTCCTCAGTTTCATCTGCTGTCCGGGTGGCTGGTCTCAAACGATCCTGCAGGTGAAGAAGCCAGATGTGGAAGTCCTAGGCTGGCGTGGTTACACATGGTCTGCAGTTGTGAGGCCTGGTTGGATGTATTGTCAAGTGTCTAAAATCATGTTGGAGGCTGCTTATGGTAGAGAAATGAAGCTTAAATTCTCCGGCAACAGCTCTGGTGGACCTTCCTGCAGTCAGCATGTGAATTGCACATTTTATTGTCCCCAGCACAAGGTGCACCTGTGTAATGATCATGCTGTTTAATCAGCTTCTTGATATGCCACACCTGTCAGGTGGATAGATTATCTTGGCAAATGAGAAATGCTCACTAACAGGGATGTAAACACATTTGTGCACACAATTTAAGAGAAATACGTTTTTTGTGTGTATTGAACATTTCTGGGATCGTTATTTCAGCTGATGAAACATGGGACCAACACTTTACATGTTGTGTTTGTATTTTTGTTCAGTGTAAATAAGAGTCTGGTAGCAGCAGTTGTGATGTGTATAGCATGAATGTGTGTGTGTGTGTGTGTGTGTGTGTGTGTGTGTGTGTGTGTGTGAGTGAGTGAGTGAGTGAGTGAGTGAGTGAGTGTGTGCGTTTGCGTGTGTGCGTGTGCATGTTTGTTAAGGTGTGGAGAATCAGAGCAGGTGGTGAGTCCAGTTCAAGTCTTCAGCAGTGTGATGGCTTGTAGATAGAACTGTCTCTGAGCTTGTTGGTATCAGACCTCATGCTCTGATATCGTCTTCCCAATGGTAAAGGAGTGAATAGCTCATGTCTGGGGAGTGTGGTGTCCCTGATGATGATGCAGAACTTCCACAGGCACTGTTTCAAGTAAATGTCCTGCATGGGTTTCCACCACTACCCCAGTGATGTACTGGGCCATCTTCACCACCCGCTGGAGTGCCTTGTGGTCGTGGATGGAACAATTCCCACACCAGGCATTGATGCAACTGGTCAGGATGCTTTCGATGGTGCAGGGGTAGTATTTGGAGAGGCTGCTTGCCGAATTCTTTCAGCCTTCTTACATGCTGACCAGACCGGACACGTCGCTTGCGCGAGTGTTGCAAAATACATTTAGAAATCCATGTTATTCAATTATTGCACCCACACTGCTCACGCGCGCCAACGAGTGTCTGCGTTGCCAAGGGCTAAAATAGAAGTCATTCCTATTTCTGACGCAGATCGCACTGCAAGTCCTGCCTCTCCCATCTCCTCATTGGTTTATAGAAGCAGGTACCCACATGCCATCTCCTCATTGGTTATACCCACGTGGGTGATTGAAAGACGAACTGTTTTGCCGGTTGTCGTGGTAATACTATGAAAGTGTAGATGCCAATCACCATATAAGTTCAAAGATGAAAAAGCCTGGAAGGAGGAGAGATGACTAGAAACGATTCGGTTGGCCGTTTTATGTGTGGATTAATTGTTGGAGTAGAGGACCTTGTGCATTTCAGGTAAAATAACAACTCAATGTTTATATCCCAGGACAAATTAGCTAGCAACAGCAAGCTAGCTAAATAGGACAAATTAGCTAGCAAGGGGAAGTTAACTAGCTAAATTGTCATACATGTTTAATGCTTTTCGACCTGTCCTCAAATTAAAGTCATTGGTTCAGTTTGTTTTGATATTTTAACCTGCGTGTCGTGATCACATTTGGTGTATTTGGTCGTGATCACCGGTTTGGGTTCCGTGTTAGGAAGTAGAGATGCTGTTGTTCCTCTTTTGACAAGAGTGGTGGTGTTAATCTTTCATGTCAAGTCATCGTGATGTAGACACAGAGGAACGTAAAACTGCTGAGTCTCTCTACTGCAGTCCCGTTGATGTGGATCAGGGCATGTTCCCTCTTCTGATTCCTGAAATCAAAAATCAAATCCTTTGTTTTGCTGACGTTGAGGTAGAGGTTGTCCGGGCACCACAATGCCAGTTCACTTATCTCGTCCCTATACTGTAGGCTGAAACTACAACTATTCTGAAACTATTATCTTTGACTGCAAAATAAAATAAAATAAAATAAAAACCATAATATATTATGTTACGTTTTAGATTTTTTTCTTCTAAACTTTGGGCAAAAATCAACAGTCTGGCGGGTAAATTCTGCCACTAGCTAACAGGGAAGACATCCGATGGAGAGCATGGAGTGTGACTGGGCCAAGCTAGAACAGCTTGTGAAGTTGCTGGAGTTCGCAATCAACACTGACCAACTTCAAACTGACAGCCAGTCACTGACAGCTTGCCTGATGGGCCCAAGTGTGTCTCTGACACTTTGCACAATAGAGATGGAGCTACTGATGAGGGAAGCAGAGTCTTTTGTAGTTCAGCAAATCAGAGCGTACACCTATGGAGCAGCAGGACCCCAGGAAGATGCCAGCACAATGAATCCAGCAAGCATCTCGACCACAGTGCTTCAGAAATATATAGCTTCCTCGCATCGAAGATTGTGTCTGTGGTCACTGTCCAGCCGGAGGGTAAATCTGGCAGGGTATTAAGTGCCCCTGGAAGAGGTAAAGGGGGGCATGTTACAGAGTCATCTTTCCAATTCTGGTAGGCAACAATGGTTGGTTATCCAAAGCTGTGCCCTGTGGCAGTGGATCTGGTTTCTTCCCCTGCATCCCAAGCATTCATGGAGAGAATATTCTGTTTGTGGACTACTGTCATCAGGCTTCAGAAACCAAATGCCCACCTCTCTGGAATGCAGTCTTCTTGAAAATAAACCAGAAAATCTTGTTTGGTTGAACAGAAACACACACAAGCTGGCTGTGAACTGATAGATTCGTGAAGAAGTGTTGTTGACCCTATTTAAAGGGCATAGTCAGTGATACATATTAATACTACAGAAATGTGCCATGACTTTTTTTAAACTAGGCAAGTCAGTTAAGAACAGGGCAGAATGATAGATTCTTACCTTGTCAGCTAAGGGATTCAATCTTGCAACCTTTCAATTACTAGTCCAACACTCTAACCACTAGGCTACCTGCCGCCCCGACTTCATTTGCTGTTTTTTCCCCTCTCTATGTCTGTCAGATAAAGATAAAGGTACTTGATTATTCTTCCATCTACTACTAAAGTTTAAAAAAGCATTGGATTGGTGTAAACATAGAGAGTTTCCTTCCACCATATTTATTGCACCAGTCTAGGCGCTTACCCTTTAAAACCAAGTCACATTAAAATTGATTTATAATTTAAAGCTAACCAAACATATTGTATGTCCTGACCATGGAGTTGTATGGAGTCCTCTAGTGGCCAAAAGCCCGTGTTAACATGGGCGTGTTAACATGGGCAGCGCCATTGAGGACTTCCAACTTCATTGGCTGATCCCTCCTGATGACCCGGTTGGCATGACATGATGACCCCGTTGGAGGGATCAGCCAATGAATTGTAACTGTGAAAAAGCAAATGTACTATTTCAAGATGGAGATCACCTCAATGGCACTGCCCATGCTCTCACAGACACTAACATGACACAGATATAGAGATGGTATGTCTATCCAAGTCTATGGTCCTGGCCCATCACCTTATGTATTACTGCCCCCAAGTGGCAAGAAGTGACATCCCTAAAAAACAAACATGGCCTACAACACATAAATGTCTCCTAGCCTCTCATGCATAGGCTACTTTCTGTCCCTAACACTAAAATAAAATGTAAATGTTTTTAGCAAACTGAAACTAAATAAAAACTAGTAAATCAAGTCTGAAACTGAACTGAAAATGAACTGAATTTCAAATCAAATTCAAAAAATGTACAATACTAAAAACTAACATTAAATCACAAAACTACAATATCCTTGGTGGCCATGTTGCTGGGGATCAGAAATGTCCCGTGCGAGTGAGACAGGTTAACGTTTCCAGGGTGAGAGTAGTGCAGAAAGTGTCGTGCTGAGGCAGGGTAAAGGTTGAGGGAGTCTGAGAGTGTCCCTGTGAGTAGTAGGCCAGCAAAGAGTGTGCTTTAGTAAGGTTGTGCTTTAGTAAGGTTGGCTTCTTGGCGTTTATTGCTATGGTCATTAATGGTACCGCACAGATGGAAAGGAAATCCTAGAAGATTGGATTGGTAGTAGCAGCAGCAGATACAGTTGAAGTCGGAAGTTGGAGTCATTAAAACTTGTTTTACAACCACTCCACAAATGTCTTATTAACAAACTATAGTTTTGGCAAGTCAGTTAGGACATCTACTTTGTGCATGACACAAGTAATCTTTCCAACAATTGTTTACAGACAGATTATTTCACTGTATCACAATTCCAGTGGGTCAGCACTTTACATACACTAAGTTGACTGTGCCTTTAAACAGCCTGGAATATTCCAGAAAATGATGTCATGGCTTTAGAAGCTTCTGATAGGCTAATTGACATCATTTGAGTCAATTGGAGGTGTACCTGTGGATGTATTTCAAGGCCTACCTTCAATCTCAGTGCCTCTTTGCTTGACATCATGGGAAAATCAAAAGAAATCAACCAAGAACTCAGAAAAGAATGTGTAGACCTCCACAACTCTAGTTCATCCATGGGAGCCATTTCCAAACGCCTGAAGGTACCATGTCCATCTGTACAAACAATAGTACGCAAGTATAAACACCATGGGACCACACAGCCGTCATACCGCTCAGGAAGGAGACGCGTTCTGTCTATTTGAGATGAACGTACTTTGATACGAAACGTGCAAATCAATCCCAGAACAACAGCAAAGGACCTTGTGAAGATGCAGGAAAAAACAGGTACAAAAGTATCTTTATCCACAGTAAAACAAGTCCTATATCGACATAACCTGAAAGGCCGCACAGCAAGGAAGAAGCCACTGCTCCAAAACCGCCATAAAAAAGCCAGACTACGGTTTGGAACTGCACATGGGGACAAAGATCGTACTTTTTGGAGAAATGTCCTCTGGTCTGATGAAACACAAATCGAACTGTTTCGCCATAATGACCATCATTATGTTTGGAGGAAAAAGGGGGAGGCTTGCAAGCCGAAGAACACCATCCCAACCGTGAAGCACAGGGGTGGCAGCATCATGTTGTGGGGGTGCTTTTCACATGTCTTCCCTGTGGCTCAGTTGGTGAGCATGGTGTTTGCAACGCCAGGGTTGTGGGTTCGATTCCCACGGGTGGCCAGTACAAAAAAAAAAGTATACATTTTTTAATGAAATTAAATGTATGCATTCACTACTGTAAGTCGCTCTTGATAAGAGTGTCTGCTAAATGACTCAAATGTAAATGTGCTTTGCTGCAGGATGGACTGGTGCACTTCACAAAATAGATGGCATCATGAGGGAGGAAAATTATGTGGATATATTTAAGCAACATCTCAAGACATCAGTCAGGCAGTTAAAGCTTGGTCACAAATGGGTCTTCCAAATGGACATTGACCCCAAGCATACTTCCAAAGTTGTGGCAAAATGGCTTAAGGATAATAAAGTCAAGGTATTGCAGTGGCCATCACAAAGCCCTGACCTCAATCCTATAGAAAATTTGTGGGCAGAACTGAAAAAGCATGTGCGAGCAAGGAGGCCTACAAACCTGACTCAGTTACACCGTCTCTGTCAGGAGGAATGGGCCAAAATTCACCCAACTTATTGTGGGAAGCTTGTGGAAGGCTATCCGAAACGTTTGACCCAAGTTAACCAATTTAAAGGCAATGCTACCAAATACTAATTGAGTGTATGTAAACTTCTGACCCACTGGGAATGTGTTGAATGAAATAAAAGCTGAAATAAATCATTCTCTCTACTATTATTCTAACATTTCACATTCTTAAAATTAAGTGGTGATCCTAACTGACCTAAGACATCACATTTTGTACTAGGATTAAATATCAGGAATTGTGAAAAACTGAGTTTAAATGTATTTGGCTAAGGTGTATGTAAACTTCTGACTTCAACTGTATGTTTTTGGGTGTCAGAGATTTTAGTGCAGAAGAACAACAGGGGGTTTTGAGAGAAGGGGTTCCAGCATCCAAGGCCAACAGCTTTGTGTAGGATCTGTTAGGGCCAAAGTAGTGAGAAGGGGTGGTGGGTTTATTTGGGTATAGTGGTATAGATCTAGGTTTAGATGCTGGTGCAATGTCTTTTTTTCCCCATTTCCCTTTTTTTTTTGCAAAATAAACAATGCACTTTCTGAACTGTGAAAGGCAGCAATATGCAACAAAGCGTCTAGTCTGCCGGAGAGCCACACAAACAACAAAAAGAAAAGGATGATGGTTGAGCACCTCATTTGTCCACTCCCAGTTCTACAATCTTTAGAATAGCTTGTGACAACCAAGAGCTGCACTGTTAAGAGGTTACTGTGCATTTGTCATTAACTTAATGGCAGTTGGTCTCCAGGAAGTTCATGTTTATTTTTGAATAATTTCCTGTCAGCTTGCTGCAGGAAATTATTGTAAAATGTATAGTAGCTTACTGTCACTGATCTATGTCATACTCACTGACCTATGTCATACTCACTGACCTGATGGTGTGGCAGGAAGGTCAGTTTACTGCCAACAAAGCGGTTGAGGCTAAGAGAGTCCCAAGTGTGCTCACAACAAAGAATGCTATGTAGTTGTCAACTAATGTTAAGCTATCTTGTAATCAGAAAGTTAGGTGAAAGTATGGTAAGTTACTGGCAGCTAGTTGCAGGTAAGTTACCAGCAGTTACTGGCTATTAAGTCACTGTGCATTTTACAATAACTTACTGACAGATAGTTGCCAGTTAGGTAAAGCAAAATTCAAAGCAACTTCCAGACCACTTACTTCATTAAGTTACTGTGAAATGCACAGTAACCTCTTAACAGTGCAGTTCTTTATTTTCCCATGCTTTTTGTAACCTGTTGTTTAACCTACTTTCACTTCAACCAGTAGCCTGTAGTGTACCATGGAATTACAGGAACTATTTAACAGAGTAACATTTCATGGCATAAAGGAAAACATGGTGGAGAAGTGAAGGACAAGATGGTTCTTCAAAACTATCACAGCAGTGAAGAACCCTTCCTGAGCAGTAAATAACCCTACCTGAAGAACTGTTACCCATATCACCCGCACTCCTGTCAAAGAACACCTCAAGAGCCTTTTTTTGTGTAGGGCTTGCTAGGTAGATATCATGAGTAATGAAAAGCATGAGCGGAGGAAAGAAGGCGATTCAGATTCCCAGAGGGAAGGATTGAGAGAGAGAGAGAGAGAGAGACAGATAGAGAGAAAGCAAGACAGAGAGAGAGAGAGAGAGAGAGAGAGAGAGAGAGAGAGAGAGAGAGAGAGAGAGAGAGAGAGAGAGAGAGAGAGAGAGAGAGAGAGAGAGATAAAGATAATATTTAGAGGGAAGGAGAGATAATGAAAGTGGTGTGAGTAGCAGTGAGAGTAGAGGTGGATTACTCTGATTACTGTAAATATTTGCTCGAGGCTCAAGTGGCTGTCAGAGAGTGAGAGTGCATTCACCTGGTAAACAAACATGAGTACACATATACACAATCACACATGCATACACAGACAAATAGGAACACACAAACACAATAGCTGATTCATAAGAAACAAGCAAGTACTCCTCTCTGACAGCTCTCTGCACACGCACACACAAACACAGAAAATGCTGGGCTAAAAACAATCCAATTTGGCTTATTTGGTAACCCAACGCTGGGTAAATATTGGACAGAACACACAGAGGGTAATTTTGACCAAGCCAGTTGGGTTGTGTGACTAGACTAACATGTTGGGTTGTTTGGATTACCAAAATATGGGTTAATTTAACCATAAATATATTTTTTTAACCATCTATTTGGTCTTTTAATAATGTAATCCATAGGTTAATTTCAGGGGGCATGGCCTATTTGGGGTGTGGCTTTTAGATAATTATTTCTGGTCACCCGTAAGAGTAAATGTCATTCCTATTCATCATATTAAGTTTGTAAACAGCAAATTTCAGATACGTTTTTTGTTCATTACATATTCTATTACATGAATCAGAAACTATTTATTAAAGGTCATGAACAGTCGAAATCATGTTTTTTCATGTAACATTATGATATTTGGATGAAATCTGATCAAATTATGATGACTGAAGTGTGAAAAATGACTGTTGCATCGACATTGATAAAGTTTGATTATTGAAGTTACTAGTCCCCTCCCCCATGTCAAATACTTATATTCAGGAGGCGGGATTAATAGGGGATAGGGTGACATCACCATAACTATAATTTTAATACACCAATGGTAGCATGATATTCTCTTATCTCATTTAAATAATTACCACTTTGTAACCAACAACGGCGAAGGTATGTTTGCAGAGGGGCGTGGTTTATATAGCTAGATAGCTACTCTTCTGGTGCCAAAATATGATTGTTGGATGTCAACAAATATAATTACAAGTTTACAATATTCATCTATGGTAAAGATACTTATATGTTTCCCCTTTCATCTTTGTCTGGTGTTAGCAAGTTACTGGCTAGCTAGGTCTTCAGCCAGAATGGAACTAAAGGGGGGAAGGGTCATTCAAAACTCTGACGCAGTTGTCATGTCAACACATTTGTCAGTGCTGATGTGAATCACATCTCAAAATACACTTTTTATTTGATTAAAGTCATACAATATAAAAAATAAATAACAACAGCTGTGATGGGAAAATAAAGTTTCAATACAATTTTATAAATGCGGACAGATAATTTGTTTGTTCAATATGGTGGGACCTTTTTTTGTCTGGAAAATGTATTACGTGAGAAATGGTGATGGGAATGTTTTTATGTGCAAATATTGATTTAATAACCATCATATTGATGTAAACGGCGGCATGTTGTGTGGTCCTCCCACTATGACTCGGGAAAGCATTCAGTTTATTACGCTACAGATGAAAGAAATTATAATGAACTTCACAGGGTAGTGAAAGTGCAAGGTGATCTTGATGCTCCTTTCCAATAAATATCAATGGTCTTATTCTGGTGACATGATGCTAGATACTTGACTGGTGTTTGACAAATAAACATAATCTCGCTCTTATTCATAATATTCTCATCATGAAGACTAGTCTACTCGCACAGCTTACCTGCACAGTATCTGCGAAATGTTGGTTAGAGCGCAGGTGCCAAGACCATAGTAGGCATATTTGCTATTTAATGCAACAGTTTTGGTGACAAAACTATCGGTAGAGTTGAAAATGTGATTGAAACACATTGAACTTTAGATCTTTATTCAGTACATGAAAGCGTAAGCGAAACATTACATTTTGTGTGCACTATGTCATCACGCATTGATTTTTATCCGCAACAAGTCAATTTGGTGGAAACATACCACTTGTCGGGAAATTTGCATATTTTCTTTGTACAGATTTTAGAATGTTCGCTTGAAATTATGTCGCCAATTGGATGGAAACCTAGCTACTTATGCAAATTCAATGTTGTTTGATTTGCTTTGTGTATCACCAAATTTGCTTGAGAGGATTTTACTGCAGCACTGCATCTAAGTTTCTTGACATAGGCACTTCAAAGAGCTGGCAGTCAAGGCAAGCTCATGAATATAAGCTCCCCGCCCACTCAGCCTGTTTTTTCAAACGTCCTGGTAGTTAGCTGTGAGAGAAAAAGTAATTTTTAAAACATTTTGGGCATTTCTATCCTCAAAAAATATTAGGGGTAATATTTTAGTCACTCAAAAGACTGTTTTAGATGGGAATCAGAGTGACTGTTCGGGACCTTTAGGATATGTATCACTAACCTTACCACCATTTTGAAATACTTATCCATACTAACTCTAAGCAGACCTCCAGTTGTCCTCCAATACCCCTCCCACAAAAACAAAACAACAATAAAAGAACAGAAGAATAAATCCTTCCCCTTTCCCCTTAGATAGTTCCTGTGCTTTTGCATAGTTGAGAGTGCAACCTTATTGGTGCCTCGGGAGTGACCATTCCCCTTAATGCAGATTATTGGTCAGGTGATATGTCTCTATGCAATACAAAGAAAAAAATAAATATATATATATAGTCTTGACCAGACTTAAATCCGCTCTTAATGACTTAATGAGAAACATATTTAATTTTTTACTTATATACATTTTTTAGGGTCAGTATGTATAATCTCTGACAGTAAAGGGGTCTGGTTTGCTACATGGTCAGCTCCCATACCCACCCCCAACCACTGCGGAGTGAATGTCAGTAATATGTGTCCATGCTATGTGCAGTCAACTTTACTGAACAAAAATATAAACCCAGCCGAATACAACGTGTAGACTTTACTGTGAAATGCTTACTTACAAGCCCTTAGCCAACAGTACAGTTCAAGAAGAGTTAAGAAAATATTTACCAAGTCGAATAAAATTAAAAGTAATAATAAAAAAGTAACACAATAAGAATAACAATAACGAGATTATATACAGGAGGCACCGGTACCGAGTCAGTGTGCGGGGGTACAGATTAGTTGAGGTAATTTGTACATGTAGGTGGGGGTGACTCCTATGTCGCTTTTGTCAAGGGTAATTTGATTGGTTAGGTCTTTAACCTTCTTACTGATTGTAGCTGGACTGACTGTTGCTGGCATTGGTACTGGTACTCAAGGGGACCAGTTATCCTACCGATTTTATTCTGAAATATTATCCTACCGGAACACATGATTAGAGCACTTTACTAGTTGTATTGCAGTTGAACCTACACATGGCAAGGCATGTTGCCATTTGTTTGAGGTGGAAGTCCACTGGACTTACTTCTACGACCAGTGTTGTACATCTCAGTAATATCTTAGATGTCTTCTAAGATTATCCCCGTCTAGGGGCCCGTATGCTCCTCACTGTTTTCATAGGGGAGTTTACAACTAGATTTGTTTTATGCTCTGGCGGCCTCGTACGGTGTTGCCCGTAGTCTCAAACCCGCCCTCCCCCCACCGGCCTCGATGAGGCTCATCATGGGTCTGGGCTACTATTCCCCCCTTTGTGTCTCAGGACCCCCCCCCCCCCCCCCCCCACCAGCGGGTGCGGGTGGTGTTGGTATCCGAGGCACAAACGAAAAGGTTGGACCCTATGTACGAGTTGTGTCAGCGGCCGCGTTGTTATGAGGATGGCTGTAATCTTTCAAACAAATCTCCTGTTGTTTGTGCTTCAAAACGCTCAGCGGCTGTCGAGGCCTGTCAGTCACCACAGAGAATTTCATCTCAACTACCGTATTGCACGACTGCAAAGAGGAGGGAAGTTGCTCATTCACAGAAATAGCTGGCTCGAAATCATGAAAAGAATGGTCAATCAGGTTGGCTGATCGGATTCTGCACCAAGAGGTTTCTAAACGTCTATTTCCAAAGGGGTGCTTGCGACAGATACCCCTCGTGAATGACTGCATTGCAGCTAGCGTTAGGGGAAGACAGTGTGGTCAGTGGAGAAGACACTGTGGCCTGTGACCATACCTGGTTGGTTTTCCAATCCATCAGTGGGAGTAACCGATCCATCAAGTCTGCTCCAAGTAGCAGGTGTTCATATTTGAGGCTGGTAACATACACAGGGTGAACGAGCGATACCTCCTGGAAGTGTAATTTCAGCATGACTCTCAATGTGAGAGGCGAGGTAGTCTGAAAGACCCCTCGAAGTGTAGTATCACATCGTTCCACTTTTAACCAACGTTTAGTTGGTTTCAAAACAAATCAAATCAAATCAAATGTATTTATATAGCCCTTCTTACATCAGCTGATATCTCAAAGTGCTGTACAGAAACCCAGCCTAAAAAGCCCTTCTCAAAGCCCTTTTGAGATCATCGAATAATGTTTGAGAGATGAGCGATATTGTCGCACCCGAATCAATTAGCGCATGACAAGTTAAGCAGTCCTCCAGGACTGTTTCCAGGTATGGGCGTTTAGATTTGTGTTTAGTGGAAATATTCCCCACAGAGTGGAGTGGTTGTTCGCAACGACGTGATGTGCCATTTCTGTTCAAGGTGAAAGCAGATCGACTTTTCAGGTTTTGAGTGGGCTTGGCTTTAACGAAGCGTTTGACCTTTTTCTTCACAACCTTTGTGTCAGAGTCTATAGACAAAGCCCATGGGCTTTTTTCTTGATCAAACGGGCCCTGGATAGGGTCTCGAGTGAGAGCGTGAGAAATTTTAATTTTAATGTCCTTGCTAAGGGTGTTAATTCCTGTGGACCTGGTGTCTGGTAATTCCTCGTCTAGTCCTTGTGACTTATCTTTTACACTTTTTTCACATTTTTCTCACTTTAGTTCTTCACGTAGTGGAACTTCTGGAGAACATTGGTCTACGTTTTGATCGTCCTTCAACTCTTTGTTACCCTTGTGCTATGACACCTTTTGTGGGTTGTGTACAGGAACGTAGCGAACAGGTCGATTGTAGCGGTAGTCGTTTTGATGGCGATGTACTTTACAGTTATTTAAACCGCAGAGGTTATTGGAATCGTGGTTTCGTGGTAGGAACCGTTGTTGTGCATCATCTCTCAATGCTCCAATACCTGATAATGCACCCTCTAACTGGAGTGAGTGCTCCTGGTCAAACTTCAAAACCGAGTGGTCAGGGCTCTTAGCGTTGCGAACATTTGATGCCTCAAAAGCTGTGCTTGCAAGCTCTCTGAGTTGTAAGACAGGCAAGCCAACGTGGGCTGCAGGGCCCAAGTAGGTAATGAAGGTGGGATACATGTTCGACAGAAACATTTGTTTGAATGGTAACAGCTCTTCCATTCCTGTTTCAGTGAGTAGGCCAAAGTAAGCTGAACAAAGCCTATGATAGTAAGCTTGTGGGTGTTCGTTCCGAGCTTGTTTGACGGTGTTAGTCAGTGAGCTATTGTGTTTGCGAGTTGCAGATCCACTGAATTCTAATTTCAAAGCTATAGTTGTTCGTTACTTAAAGGGATATTTCTTCCGAGTGGTGCAGCGTTCTAAGGCACTGCATCTCAGTGCTTGAGGCGTCACTACAGACCCTGGTTTGATTCCAGGCTGTATCACAACCGGCCATGAATAGGAGTCCCATAGGCCCAGTGTTGTCCGGGTTTGGCCAGGGTAGGCCATCACTGTAAATAAGAATTTGTTCTTAACTGATTTGCCTAGTTAAATAGAGATTAAAAAGTAAAAAATGTCACCCTGGCTCTGCCACGGCATATAGTCATTACTATATTAACAACGTTAGTTTTTTGTCATAAACATCAATATTATCCAAACCACAAGCTATAAAGAGCGCATTTTAATTTCACGGATAGAATCGGGAAGTTTTGACTTCCTGTGTATTCGTCTGCCCATAGTGAACCACAAAATCCATCATTCATAGTGAATGCAGATAACGCCCACTAGGTAGCTGGGGCGTACCCACAAACTGGCGTTGTTTACTTCAAAATAACAACACAAGGTCATCTCAGAACTTCTCTAGTAAATGTTTGTTTTTCACTAACATTTGTCATCATGCCTGTGTGTTGTTCTGTGCCTGGCTGATTGAGACAGGTGAGTTTACATACTAAAGTGCCGCATGTCATGATGACAGACACCTGTCACGATCAATGAGAGAAGACTTGAAATAAACAACATGGCGGCGTACACATTGTTGGATTACTTATATTAATAATTTCTGAATTCAAACTGACCCCCTGCAACTGGATACAGACATTTTATGAGACTACAGTTTCCACGAATCGAGGACGAAGACAGCATCCCCTAGCTAACGTTGGTCGAACATTCTCTGTGCTACACCCTACAGTACCTATCCTGTAACACCCAGTAATTCATACCATAAATGTTTGGTTGAATAAAATTATCTGATGTAACAATCTGTAGCTAAGAGAACTGGGAATCGGTATATGATGGGAGAGGTGGTCATGATGAAATTGCCATTCACAAAGAAACATACAGTAAGAAAATACAGTATAATCAGTGCAGTAAAGTTCAGGGAATTATTGCGCAGCTGTTTGATTTAGAAGCAGCTGCTGTGTTGTGTGTGCGTGCGTCTGAGATGTAAAGTACAGATGTCTGTTATCAGCAAATTATGGGAGGGGTGTTGTCGTGATCAAACTGCCGTTCAGCTCCCCCCTTGAGTCATCTACTGCTTGAAATCCAACATAATGTCCAATCCACGAAGAGGGATACAGTTCGGCTCCAATGACACAGGCAGGCAAAGGAATTCATTTTTAAAAAAAATCTAGAATCAACTACAGGAAGAAGCCATGGCACCACACTGTATTGTCTGTAAGACTAAAAAAGATAATTAATTATACTCTATTGTACAGTTTGAACTGCAGTTGAACTGTGACAGCATCAACATTAGGGTAGGCTAATTGAACATGCATACATGTGCACAGGCACAGAGGTTACATTTAGAACAAAGAAATGTGACCCATTGTTTCAGGAAACTAGGTGTATGTTGCAAGTCACAACTTTTTGGCAGAAATGCCTTCTGGAACATTTGAACTTTCATGTGCCTTAACAAACCTGGATGCCATCTGTATTTTTAAATGTTTTATTTATTTATTTAAATACGAATAAAGTTGTTACATTACATTAACCTAGTTGGTTAAGCCACAGAAAAAGACAGGAACCTTCCTGCTAGACATGATTGGCTGAGACAATGAGTGGGCTGGACATCCCGAGAGATAAGTTTCAGATTGATCTGCGGTGTAGCATTTTGTGTCTATAAAATTAGCTGCTTGTTATGCGTAGATACTCCTTTCTACTGCAGTTTTTTCGAAATATATAACGTTAGCCATGGAGAACTGCAAATATGTTGCTACTGCTCTCAATAACATTTCTGCCCTGAATTTATCAGGCACTATCGACAAAGGTCAGTGGGAAAAAGTTGTGATGGAATACTTTCTGGAGGACGATTGTGCCATGCTGACTCTCTCTGGCTCTGAAAATGAATCAGACGATGAGGAAATCCCTGATTTAGGTAAATACATTTTCATTGAAGAAGACATTGTGGAGACTTCTGATGACCGTGATGGGGAAGAAATGGCGATCAACAGTGTTGTTGTCACGGAAGAAATTGATCGAGTTTTGAAATCAGTGGAATGTCTGGTAGAAGCAGAGTATGATTCGGAGATGAATAGAATTCTGGCATTTGATTCTAAAAGAGAACACAAGGCTGTCTCTGGATTACATCTTAAAACTAAGGGCAACCATGGCATCCGTGACAGAAAGGGAGAAAGATCTGATGATTCTTATGTTATTGCACACTGTCAGTGTGAACCAGAGTGACTTGACACAGTGGGCCAAGCAAGCTGTACAAACATAACAGAAACAACACAGGACGTCTTATTTAATGAAAGGGGTTGCAGTCTGCCATGAAGCGTTCATCCATGTATGTAAGAGTCTAGCTACAGTTTCAGATATTATACATTTCTAATGCCAGAAAGTTGTTTTCATTGCAAGTTAAAGCTTGCTGTTAGGTAGCTAGCTGATGTTAGATGGCTGGCTTGCTAGCTAACATTACGTTTATGATCTGCGTGTAGTGATGTTATCTCAGAATTCCATTTCGATTTGCTAGTTATAGCCTAATGTTAGCTAGCAGTGACAATTAGTTTGTATTGCTAGTACTCTATGGATTGGGATTATGGTTCATTGTTTAGCTAGCTACATGTCTAAAACACAAGACCCCAAGTTAAAGCTTACTGTTAGCTAGCTAGCTGAAGACCCATCAAGTTAGCCAGGTGTGTCTGACGGTGATTACAGCTATCTATTGTATAATAACGCAAAAATATTTGTATCTTCAATTTGTCTTTCAGCATCAGTAGAACACACCTGACTCTCCTCCACCAGTCATACAAGGATAATGGTCTAATGCCTCCCATCAAAAAGGGAGCAGGCCCAAGCAAGCACAGGTTACACCTGAAGTATGAGGACTTGCAGCGAGTGGTGAACTTCATCAACAACTACACAGAGGATAATGCAATAGTATTACCACGATGCCACCCAGGGCACAAACACTTTGGTGGAAAGCTGCTGCCATCCCATGTGACAAAAGCAGCAGCGTGGCGTCTCTACAAGGAATTGATGACAACACTTGGTATGTAAAGCATAAACGACACGTTTTGATAATTTAATTGACCTCCAACATGATTGGCACTACTTTTATTGAGCTCACATTATTTCTGTATTTTTCAGAGGTATGTGTAGTTGGGCTGTTTTCATTCAGGAATCTGTGGAGAAAATTGCTGCCCCACATCTCAAGCACTAAGCCCAGGACAGACCTGTACTGGCAGTGCCAGAGGATCAACTATCAGGTCTTCAGATCTGCCAATCTGCCAGAAGCTGATAAGTCAGCCAAGTTGAAGAAGCAACAGCAGCATCTCCTGCTTGTTCAGAGTGAGCAGTTTGTCTACCAGAAGATGGTGGCTGACTGCAAGACCACGTGTCAAGACCTGCAGTTGTCTCTTGGGGCCCCTACTGAACCAGCAAGCAAAGACATCAGGATGCATTACAGCTTTGATTTTGCTCAACAAGTAAGCAACATTTCCTCCTTTATACTGATTAAGGACATAAATAGATAGATAGATAGATAGATAGATAGATAGATAGATAGATAGATAGATAGATAGATAGATAGATAGATAGATAGATAGATAGATAGATAGATAGATAGATAGATAGATAGATAGATAGATAGATAGATTAAAAAACATGTACAGTATGTATGTATATATATATATATATATATATATATATATATATATATATATATAATATTTATGCGAGGCAGGCAAATGCCTTTCACTGAGCTGTGTAAAGACAGTGACGTGTGAGACAATTAATTTTAATTTATCTTAATGTTCTTTTGTTGTTTGCAGGTGCACTATCCTTCTGACCCTATGCAGCCAGGTCCCATCTACTTTTTAACTTGCAAGTGTGGCTTGTTTGGTGTCTACTGGAATCCCACAACAAGTCAACTACTTGATTGATGAAGGCATGTCATCCAGCAAAGGCAGCAGCGCAGTCATCAACTACATGCACCATGTCTTCACCAACTACGGAGTTGGGGAAACACATGTGTACCTGAATTGTGATAACTGCAGTGGCCAAAACAAGAACAAGTTTGTTCTCTGGTATTGTGCCTGGCGGACCATGCACAAGCTCCACCACAGTCTGGACCATCACTTCCTGATCACCGGCCACACCAAGTTTGCGCGCAACTGGTGCTTCGGCCTCATCAAGCAGTGCTTCAGAAAGACTAGATTGAACACTTTGTCTGAGATTGCTGGTGTTGTGAAGGACAGCACTGTGACGGGTCAACATCCCACAACTGGTTGGACTGGAGAATGGTACGGTGCTGCTGGAACGCTATGGCTGGCAACAACACCTGACTCCGTACTTCAGGCCACTGCCACAGATCAAGCAGTACTAGCACTACAGGTGAATATCATTTTCATTGCATTGTATGAAGTTATTCTTCTTATCTAAACTTGGGAGTTGAATTGATTTTGTACAAGGTTGCAATGTCTTCTCAATTCTTTTTGTTATTTCCTGTTTTACAGCTTCGATGCTCTGGAGCCTGGTGTTGTTGTCGCCAAGGAGCGTTCGGACTCTGTCTGCACCAGGTTTCAGCTGATGTGCAACGCTGACATCCTTCCTCACATAGATGGTCTGCCTGTACAAGCACCACCTAGACTGGACACAGCTAGACAAACGTATCTTTTTGAGAAGATCAGGGAGTGTTGCGACGAAGAGGCTATGGACATCACATGCCCTGCACCCAAGTCAAGGGTAGGACAGAAACAGGCTCTCCGAATATAGATTCCCTTGTTCATGTGTGGTTCGGATGGACCAGTCATAAGCACTATCTGCAGTGCCTCTATTCAAATGACTCTCTCCTAACAAACCAGCCACACGTTGCTGTTACAAAAAAAATTCTGCTGCTCAGCCACTTTACCCCTGATTGTATGCATATAACTACCTCATCTATCACTGATATCGTGATTGATATTGTTCTTGTTCATAGTGTCAATATAAATAAAATAATATACAGCATCCATTTCTGATATTGCTAATATGCAAGTAACCATTAGGCTGTACCGTTTACACCTTCTGTAGAAACCCATCCACTTAGCAAGATGTGGCTGGTGGTTATAGCATTTCTTTCACATGACCTATCAATTTAGACAAGTGTGTCTGGGTAAGCGTCATATAATATTTATAAAATAGTTTTATCTGGACACTTTCTGTTTATCTGAACTTTTTCCTTATTGTAGACTACTATTTTTACCCCTTTTAGTCTTATTCTTTACTACACTACTCACTGTTAGCACATGACCTAACATGTGAATACTTAAAGGGAACGGTGGGGCTGGCTTAAGAGGGTGTGAACAATGCTCAATGGGTGTAGACAAAGGACAGCTCTCCAGTAGTAGTACCAAAACATTCAAAGGCCATTTTCTCAAAAGTGAGGTTACATGTTTACCAACTTTCAAAACAGAATTACTTTCCCATTGTTCCTAAAAAATGCAATGTATGATATACCATTTTGTATTTCTGTGTCTGCTTTTATCCAATGTAAAAAACACATTTTCAAATTTTGCTACATAAGACCGAATCAAGGTGGTCGGTCACAAATATGGCATAACCCTCAGCTGTTGCATAGTGACAAGACCACAAAGTTGAACAAAGTTGAAGAATAGCCAGGATTGCCAGTTTGATATCCTGAATATGAATGAAAGTCAATAGAGGTGTATTTGTATGTTCTGTTTTAAAAAAAATAACAAAGCCTAGCAACCAGTCTAGGTAACCACAGCAACTGGCAGTCACCACAACTAAAAAAACAATGGGAGTCGTTGTCCCAAAGGTAGGAAAGCAAGCGACAAGCATAGGTCTGCATATTATGCCCATAGAAACGCAGTGAGCCCTCTCACTGTACCTAGGTAGGTGGGCAGACAGTATCTAGCTACAGCCATGTCTATCAGGCATGCTTAGGCAAATATCTTTCTAGTAAATCCATCTTATCAGTTTTAGAGATTTACAACAGTAAGTTGTTGTATTATTGTTTCTCCTCACTGTTAACTAGTAAACTTAACTATCTACCTTGCTGGATAGCCAATAATTGTTATTTACATCTGTTTGGAATCCTGTCTAGCATCATGCCTATAATTTTGTGAGATTGAAATAATCATAATCATAATCATAACCAATGTCAACCCTCGTCAATTATGTTACATATCTAGCTAGTAAAATTATTTACAGTTTCTGTTATTACACATATTTGATAACCAGTTTCAAACACAAGGCATGGAGCATAGCAAGTTAGCAGGCTCCAGACTAACTAGCTAGCTAACTCCAGTCATGTGCTAACATTTGCTGGTAAACCTAGCTTTAGGTGGCTGGTTGGAACGTTATAGCTTGCTGTTTAGTATCCATATCTACATATCTATATATAATAGATCTCTGATTTTAAAACCTGATATTTTTTGTCATAGATATAGCAGTAGTTGTTTAGCTAACTTAGCTAGCTAGCTAGACTAGCTAGCTACTTAGCTAGTTTCTGTACATAACTTACCAAACAGAAAATAATTTGATTTCCCCCCTATTGTAACACAGTAGTATGTTAGGCAGCAATACATAATATGGGTTTCAGTAGATAAACTAAAGTTATCTAGCTAGGTGGCTTGCATGAAAAATAACTTACTTAGCTAGCCACCATATTTGTCATCTATACTAGCTGAGCTTCTGTTCTGGCTAAATACAACGCTTTGTTTCAAATCCTCTTCACTACAAGTCTTATTCTTTACTACACTACTCACTGTTAGCACATGACCTAACATGTGAATACTTAAAGGGAACGGTGGGGCTGGCTTAAGAGGGTGTGAACAATGCTCAGTGGGTGTAGACAAAGGACAGCTCTCCAGTAGTAGTACCAAAACATTCAAAGGCCATTTAATTAGGGCCGACTTCAAGTTTTCATAACAATCGGTAATCAGTATTTTTGGACACCGATTATGGCCGATTACATTGCACTCCACAAGGAGACTGCGTGGCAGGCTGACTACCTGTTATGCGAGTGCAGCAAGGAGCCAAGGTAAGGTGCTAACTAGCATTAAACTTATCTTATAAAAAACAATCAATCTTAACATAATCACTAGTTAACTACACAAGGTTGATAATATGACTAGTTTATCTAGCTTGTTCTGCGTTGCATATAATTGATGCGGTGCCTGTTCATTTATCATTGAATCACAGGTTACTTTACCAAACAGGTTTGTTTTCGAAATGATAGTTTCCAGATTTGACCATATTAATGACCTAAGGCTCGTATTTCTGTGTGTTATTATAATTAAGTCTATGATTTGATGGAGCAGTCTGACTGAGCGGTTGTATGCAGCAGCAGGCTCGTAAGCATTCATTCAAACAGCACTTTCCTGCATTTGCCAGCAGCTCTTCGCTGTGCTTCAAGCATTGCGCTGTTTATGACTTCAAGCCTATCAACTCCCGAGATTAGGCTGGCAATACTAAAGTACCTATAAGAACATCCAGTAGTCAAAGGTATATGACATACAAATGGTATAGAGAGAAATAGTCCTACAATAACTACAACCTAAAACTTCTTACCTGGGAATATTGAAGACTCATGTTAGAAGGAACCACCTGTATATAGATTTTCTTCAACTGTATTATTGACTGTATGTTTTGTTTATTCCATGTGTAACTCTGTGTTGTTGTGTGTGTCGAACTGCTTTGCTTTATTCTTGGCCAGGTCGCAGTTGTGAATGAGAACTTGTTCTCAACTTGCCTACCTGGCTAAATAAAGGTGAAATACATTTAAAAAATAACATGCAGTTGCCAACATAACGTTTCAGTTATTTCTTAACTTAAGAGTTGAGTTCTTTCCTATTTTAGTAAAGAGAGCCAAACAAATCACCTTCACCTGACTACCTCATGGTCGCAATTTTGTTTTTTGATGCGTCTCTCCCTTCTCAGGTAAATCTAGGCTTTATGAGATACCCTTTACGAGCTTTTGTGCACAAACCCCTGAAGTGTTATAAATGCAAAAGAGTTGGGCATGTATCAAGTGTATGCAGATGGGAAGAATATCGTATGCCAGTTGAGGTTATATGCTGCAACTATGGTGTCAAACATGCGCCCGAGTCCCCAGATTGCCCTAGTGTGAAGGAGACAGAGCTGGCGAGAATAAGGGCTGTCCAATGTGTCTCCTATTTGGAGGCAGTGAGAAGAGTGGAAGAAGCTAGTGGCGTTGAAAACACAATGGTAATTGAGACTGCACAAATGAATGTTTCTCAGCAATCAATGGATCCTGATATAGTACATGTGAAAAAGGTGGACTTTGTAGCATTTATTGCAATGGTCATACACTGCACAGTACAAACAAAGAAAAAATCAGAGAAAATTTGAATTATTGTGCAGAACGCTTTTTAGTACTCAGTGAGTTTACGGCCGAAGCATTACAAGAAATCCTGTCGAAGGAGGGATGTGACTTGTGTATTGATGTGACTTGAATTGGAATGTGACTGAAGGAGTTACCACTTTAAAAAAAAGAATGTTATTACATTTACATAAAAATAATGTGCAAAAATATTGAAGTAAAATTGAAATGGAGGCCAAAGAAGACTATCTGAAAGCCACGCCTCCTGAAAATAACCAGATTACCCAAACATGTGTTAATTTAACCATTAGTTAGGTTTTTATTCACTTTATGCTGGATTGACCCTGCAGCAGGGGTGTCCTTTTTTATGTAATGCATAGGTTATTTTCAGGAGGTGTGGCCTATTTGAGGTGTGGTTTTCAAATAGTTATTTTTGGCCATCTGTCAGAGTAAATGTAATTCCTGTTCATCATTTTAAGAAGTTTATACCCTGCAACTGAAAGTTTTCCATCAATATTTATGCATGATATACATTTTGATATACGTTTGGTAATATTATTTTTTTATAAATTTTATTGGTCACACACATGGTTAGCAGATGTTAATGTGAATGTAGCGAAGTGCTTGTGCTTCTAGTTCCGACAGTGCAGTAATATCTAACAAGTAATCTAACAATTCCCCAACAACTACCTAATACACACAAATCTAAGGGGGTGAATGAGAATATATACATATAAGTATATGGATGAGCAATGGCCGAGCGGCATAGGAAAGGTGCAATAGATGGTGTAAAATACAGTATATACATGTGATATGAGTAATGTAAGATATGTAAACATTATTAAAGTGGCATTATTTAAAGTGCAATTGTTTAAAGTGACTAGTGATCCATTTATTAAAGTAGCCAGTGATTGGGACTCAATGTAGGCAGCAGCCTCTCTGAGTTAGTGATGGCTATTTAACAGTCTGATGGCCTTCAGATAGAAGCTGTTTTTCAGTCTCTCGGTCCCAGCTTTGATGCACCTGTACTGACCTCGCCTTCTGGATGGTAGCGGTGTGAACAGGTGGTGGCTCGGGTGGTTGTTGTCGATGATCCTTTTGGTCTTCCTGTGACATCGGGTGCTGTAGGTGTCATGGGGGGCAGGTAGTTTGCCCCCGGTGATGCGTTGTGCAGACCGCAAATATTATAACAAAGTGTTAACTATCCCAATGTTGGGATAAGCACTTGAGGAACAAAACAGATGAACCAGAATGACACTTACCCTCATCGATGGCCAAAAATCTGAAAGCCATGCCCCTAGTAAGCCACATCTCCAGTCTTCAAAGAAAACAACTAATCTAAGTGACTCAACTGGCTGGCTCAAAATAACCCAACGTGTTCTGTCCACTATTTACCCAGCATTGGGTTGTTTTTAACCCAGCATTTTTTAGAGTGCAGGGCCTTTCTCGCTGTGAAGAATAGCTCTATTTACCATCAGCCTTCTATCTCCCTCACACACACACACACACACACACACACACACACACACACACACACACACACACACACACACACACACACACACACACACACACACACACACACACACACACACACACACACACACACCTGGCGCCTCAGGGCAGGGCACGTGACTTACAGGAATGTAAAATGGTAGAATGGAATCGAAGAATGATGCCAAAGTTCTGTGGCTGGGGCCGAGGCTGGGGCTGAACAATTTGTTAGGGTAAGGGTTAGTGGATAGTTAGTTGAACATCTATAAACCATATGTAGGGGATCCTCCAGATAAAGTGTTACCCTGCATGGTGTTAGTGTCAGACATAGAGGACAGACCAGACCGTCTGTTACTCTGTCTAAGTGTTTTAATAAGGGAGTCTGACATCGCTGCAGATTGCTCCTCCAGGATCGCTCCTCCTTCAACACACACCCCCACACACACAAGCAGAGTGTTTAGTCATTTATATCTGCGCGATTAAGTCCCTCCGAGGAAGAGCCTCAGTGGCAGACAGATTCATTTCACCAAATGAGCCCATATTGTCAGGCATAAGCGACCGCTTAGGGCCCTCGACCTTATTGTTCTGGGCCATCCTGTCGCAGAGCTCTGTGTGTGTATACATGTGTGCAACAAGAACTCATGGTCTCCTTGGTGAAAAATATACATTGATTTATCCAGGCCGCATCACATCCGGCCATGATTGGGAGTCCCATAGGGTGGTGCACAATTGGCCCAGCGTCGTCCGGGTTTGGCTGGGGTAGGCCGTCATTATAAATAAGAATTTGTTCTTAACTGACTTGCCTAGTAAAATAAATGTCTGGTGATCTGGTGTTTTTAGATCAAATTCAAGTTCAAATCCAAACAGGAACTATTATTTTAGCAGGTGAGCTAAATCATACATTAGCTAAGGTTGACACACGTAGCAATAAAACATCTTCTGGACCCAAAATTTAAAAATAAAACCTTTAACATTCCAAATGTAGACATAGTGTCACGTTCTGACCAGTATGAGGGTTATTTTGTTAGTGTAGGCTGGTCAGGATGTGGCAGAGGGTATTTGGTTTATGTGGTTCGGGGTGTGTGTATTATGTAGAGGGTAGTGGATTTATGTATTCCGGGGTTTTTTGGTCACTTGTCTGTTAGTCTATGTTCTTTCTAGTTAGTCTGTTTTCTATGTTTAGTTAATTGGGGTGTGGACTCTCAATTGAAGGCAGGTGTTGTCTAGTTGCCTTTAATTGAGAGTCCTATATATTAGGGTGTGTTTGTAATTTGTGGGAGGTTGTCACTTGAATTGCTGTCGTTCGCCTTCAAGTCTGTATTCGTCGTCCATCGGTTTGTTTTGTTTGTATAAGTGTTTTCATTAAAAAGTTAATTATGAGCACTCAACCCGCTGCGCCTTGGTCCATTCCTGACGACCGTCGTTACACATAGAGGATAGAGAAAAGCCAACCCCCGATATAAGGCATACATTAGGGGAATGATAATCTCATAATCGACAAAAGCTAATATGATTTCGAAATTAAAATAAATACAAAATAATGTATGTACTATGTTAGAAAAAGCCCATGAAAAAATATTTATAAGATAAAGAAAAAAATACAATATTTCTGAACTTAGGAATAGGATATTTTACTTTTGAAGACAGCCAACAATTACAGGTTAAATTCAAATAAAGCATACTACTTCATGGCAAATAAACCTGGTAAATATCTCACAGCTCACACAAAACAAATACGCACTAAACCAGTTCTAATTTGAAAAGATAAAGATACAAATGAGGTCATTGGAAAAAACAACGTGGTTAATTACCATTTTAAAAGTGTCTATGAAAATGTATAAAAATCAGAATTAAACAACAGTTGAACGGATCCTATAGCCTTCTTAGATTCAACAACCCTGAAGCAATTATCCGCAGACAATAATCACTAAAACCAGAGATCACCCAAAAATAAATATTAGATACTGTTAAATTTATTTATTATTGGAATGGATGGCTTTCCCATAGAAATCTATTCAACGTTTTGGGACAAAGTAGCACCCCTACAAATGACAACCCACACTCAATTCAGTACTTCCTATATACATGTATCAAACAGTTGTTTCAGTTATAATAAAACCAGGAAAATCTGCATTGTCCCCTACAGATTATAGACCCATAAATGTAATAAACTGTGACAATAAAATAATAACAAAGTTTTTATGCAATAGAATGGCAAGACTTACCAGACTTGATACATATCAATCAAACAGTGTTTATTAAAAATAGACAGTTACAAACAAATACAAGATCATGTTTCATTTTAACACAATACGCAAAAAAAAACAAGATCTAGATTTATCAATAACTGCTGTTGATGCTGAAAAGGCTTTTGACCAGCTTGAATGGCCTTTTCTATTCAAAACTTTGGAAGCTTTCAACTTTCCAGCTGAAATAATAAATAAATAAAAAATATTATGCAAATGTTCTAAAGCAAAAATATACACGAATAATACATTACCTGATGAAACTTCTTTAGAAAGGGGCACAAGACAGGGATATCCCCTCTTCCCCCCTCCTGTTTGCACTGGCAATTGAACTGCTTGCAGAAATATTTAGACAGGACCCAAACGTAACAGGTATCAGTATTGGTAAACATGAATATAAATGAAACTAATTTGCAGATGATATCCTGATATACCTGACCAATTTTTAAAACTCAATTCCCCTTTGCTAAAAATATTTTCAGAATACTCTAAAATCTCAGGATATAAAATGTATGTGGGGGGGGAAATTATGGCAATAGGAAAACGAAAATAATAACTCTACAGCAATCCATTAAGTGGACCAAAAAAAATATGAAACACTTAGGATGCACAATAAATGACAACAAACAACAAATATATAAAGATAACTTTATTCCATTAATTCACTACAGTATATGAAAGCAGAAATAATTAAATGGAACAATCTTAACAATTCTTACAGGAAGAATAAACCTCTTTAGAAAGGCATGGTATTTATTTTCGGTAATACCAAAGACATTCTTTAAAAAAGTATACTCAGTCATTACAGACTTTATATGGGCGAATAAAATTCACAGAATATAAAGGAAAGTGTCGTTTTAACCTTCCAGACTTGGAATTGTATCAATTTGCTAACCAAGGCTTTGCACTAAAGAGGAACAATGGGTACATATTGAAGATGTGCATACTCATCCCCAGAAAAAAGTCTATTTTCAAAGGATAAAGATAAATACATTAACAACTTCAACATTAACAACTTTGGGATAAATGTCAGACCTCGACTGTTGAAAGGTCCCAAACAGTCATTCGGATTCCCATGTAAAATAGCCTTTTGAGTGACTAAAACAAAAATTATGTTTTCTCTCATGTCAAACTACCAGGAAGTCTGAAAAGACAGACAGAGTGGGCGGGGATCTAGTAAGCTAAGGAGGGAGCTTACCTTGACTAGAGGTTCTTTGAAAACGCCTATGTCAAGCAACATGGATGCAGTGATTAGTGTTACAGTGAGATCATCTTTAAAAACCTCTTTAGCTGAGAGCCGTTTTGCACTGTTTTGCTATGGCTTTATTCATCAATCTAGAAATAAGGCAATATTTTGAATAGTGTAGTAGTGTTTCACCGCTTCCCTCCTCAAAAAGCTATGGCCTTTGGCTTTCACCTGGAATTGTTTATTTATGTCTGAGAGAAGAAAAAAAATTCAACCTGTATCATCTAGTACATAATAAATGTATAATAAAACATATACAAATATGATGTCGTAGTGAATTCGTGACGTGAATGAACAAGACTTTTCATACTTTATAATATGTCTATATATAGTTAAATCAGTTTTAGGAATATCTACCCATAATATTTCACCTTCTTTATTAATTTACCCAAAATATCATGACATTTGTGATAGTCAAAATGTGTGACATTTTTGAACGTCTAAATCAACATTTTGGCCATTTAATCAGTGTTTCCACCCTTTCAACAAGTGGAGAGGACGCTTTTTCTTGGTTGTACTGATGTCTTATGTGTCTGACGTAAAACAAAATTGGACTTCCACACACAATTATTTATTTACTTATTTTAGGTTTAAAACCTGTTGGGGCTAGGGGGCAGTATTTGCACGGCCGGATAAAAAACATACCCGATTTAAACTGGTTACTACTCTTGCTCAGAAATGAGAATATGCATATAATTAGTAGATTTGGATAGAAAACACTCTAAAGTTTCTAAAACAGTTTGAATGGTGTCTGTGAGTATAACAGAACTCATATGGCAGGCCAAAACCTGAGAAGATTCCATACAGGAAGTGCCCTGTCTGACAATTTGTTGTCCTTCAGTTGCATCTCTATCAAAAATACAGCATCTCTGCTGTAACGTGACATTTTCTAAGGCTTCCATTGGCTCTCAGAAGGTGCCAGAAAGTGTAATGGGGTGTCTGCAGTCTCTGGGCGAAGTACAGCAGCTCTGTTTGTGAGTGGTCAGCCTTGGAACAGTGACACTGGAGATGCGCGTTCATGAGAATTCTCCATTTTTTTCTTTCAGCCTTTGAATGAATTTTTACGAGAAAAATTGCATAAAAATTGATTTTAAACAGTGTTTGACATGGTTGAAGTACGGTAATGGAATATTTAGAATTTTTTTGTCCCGAAATGCGCTCGCGCTTCACCCTTCGGATAGTGACCTAAACACATGAACAAAACGGAGCTATTTCAATATAACTATGGATTATTTCGACCCATAAACAACATTTGTTGTTAAAGTAGAAGGAGTTCTGTATCTATAATTCGTAAAATAATTGTTATGTATTTTGTGAACGTTAATCATGAGTAATTTAGTAAATTCACCGGAAGATTGCAGTGGGTATGCTAGTTCTGAACATCACATGCTAATGTAAAAAGCTGGTTTTTGATATAAATATGAACTTGATTGAACAAAACATGCATGTATTGTATAACATAATGTCCTAGGAGTGTCATCTGATGAAGATCATCAAAGGTTAGTGCTGCATTTAGCTGTGGTTTTGGTTTTTGTGACATATATGCTTGCTTTGAAAATGGCTGTGTGATTATTTTGGCAGGGTACTCTCCTGACATAATCTAATGTTTTGCTTTCGCTGTAAAGCCTTTTTGAAATCGGACAGTGTGGTTAGATTAACGAGAGTCTTGTCTTTAAAATGGTGTAAAATAGTTTGAGAAATTGAAGTTATAGCATTTTTTAGGTATTTGTATTTCGCGCCACGCGATTCCACTGGCTGTTGACTACGCCCAGGGAGGTTAACCTCTCTGGGGCAGGCGGGACGAATTCGTCCCACCTACGTAACAGCCAGTTGAATCCTGTGGCGCGATTTTCAAAACCTTTGAAATGCTATTACTTCAATTTCTCAAACATATGACTATTTTACAGCTATTTAAAGACAAGACTCTCGTTAATCTAACCACACTGTCCGATTTCAAAAAGGCTTTACAACAAAAGCAAAACATTAGATTATGTCAGCAGAGTACCAAGCCAGAAATAATCAGACACCCATTTTTCAAGCTAGCATATAATGTCACAAAAACCCAGAAGACAGCTAAATGCAGCACTAACCTTTGATGATCTTCATCAGATGACAACCCTAGGACATTATGTTATACAATACATGCATGTTTTGTTCAATCAAGTTCATATTTATATCAAAAACCAGCTTTTTACATTAGCATGTGACGTTCAGAACTAGCAAACTTCCAGCGAATTCACTAACAATTTACTAAATTACTCACGATAAACGTTCACAAAAAGCATAACAAATATTTTAAGAATTATAGATACAGAACTCCTCTATGCACTCGATATGTCCGATTTTAAAATAGCTTTTTGGTGAAAGCACATTTTGCAATATTCTAAGTACATAGCCCAGCCATCATGGGCTAGCTATTTAGCTAATAGACACCCGGCAAGTATAGCACTCACCAATATCAGATTTACTATTACAAAAGTTTGATTACCTTTTGTTGTCTTCGTCAGAATGCACTCCCAGGACTGCTACTTCAATAACAAATGTTGGTTTGGTCCAAAATAATCCATCGTTATATCCGAATAGCGGCGTTTTGTTCGTGCGTCCCAGACACTATCCGAAATGGTAAATCAGGGTCGCGCGCATGGCGCAATTCGTGACAAAAAAAATCTAAATATTCCATTACCATACTTCGAAGCATGTCAACCGCTGTTTAAAATCCATTTTTATGCCATATTTCTCGTAAAAAAGCGATAATATACCGACCGGGAATGTCCATTTAGCTAAACAGAGGAAAGAAAACAAAGCTTTCGGTCGACGCGGGCACGAGCCTGAGTCTCACAGTACTGTAACCAGCCACTACCCAAACGCGCTACTTTGTTTCAGCCAGAGCCTGCAAAGCCACGATTCAGCATTTTGCCGCCTTCTGAGAACCTATGGCAGCCGTAGGAAGTGTCACGGGACAGCTAAGATCCTCACTCTTCAATAAACAGAGACAAGAAGAACGACACCTTGTCAGACAGGCCACTTCCTGCATGAAATCTTCTCAGGTTTTTGCCTGCCATATGAGTTCTGTTATACTCACAGACACCATTCAAACAGTTTTAGAAACTTTAGGGTGTTTTCTATCCAAAGCCAATAATTATATGCATATTCTAGTTACTGGGCAGGAGTAGTAACCAGATTAAATCGGGTACGTTTTTTATCCAGCCGTGTCAATACTGCCCCCTAGCCCTAACAGGTTAAGGAAGTGTACAGGTCACATTCTTTATCGTACATCTATGAAAGTTATATACTTAGAACCACTTGCTCGATAGGAATCATATCTGAGTTACGAGCGAGCCGCACTAAAGAGATGCTTTTGTAAGGACCGCCCCTTTGACCTGACGTGGCAAAGAGCTTACAAAATGGATTGTAATGATGCAGCCGACATCTGGACAGAGCCAGTGACACGTTTATTCGACAGAGAAGCCTCTGAGTGTCCTATAACTGTCTAGTTGTTTGTGTTCTGACCTACAAAACAGTGGGAAATTAATAAAATCAGCAATGTAAACATATTATCAGTAATTACGAGTAAACCTAGTGCCCCAAAATCAGGCACTGTGGTCTTTCAATCAAATTTGCTGATACAAAAAGCAACTCAAACAACACTTAAATTGCATGCAATATCCAATCAAGGCCATCACGGTTCCACAAATTATTTTTTTTATCCTGTTTTGTTACTGTTACAGCAAAAATATAGACAAAATGTTGGCTATATAATTTTGTAGCGCAAATGGAATTGGCAGAATTGTTTCTCAAGCTAGCTAGCTACCTAAAATATAGTTATAGGTTTCCGCTTTCATCTGTGTCTGGTGTTAGCTAGTTACTGTCTAGCTAGTGCTTCAGCCAGCATGGAACAAAAGTGGGGGAAGGGTTGCCCAAAACTCTGACACAGTTGTCATGTCATTAAAGACACATGCCAAACAGGAGATTCCAACAAACTTCTTGACATCATTGATAGTCATGATATTTAACATTGTCATACTGTTAATATATAAATATATGTAATGTACTCTGCAAAGTTTCAACTAAAATTGTCTAAGATGTACTTGCTAGCTAGCTTGATAAACAGTGCTGACAATTCCATTTGGGTTAACATGCTGAATTATACAGCCAACTTTTCTCTATATTGATGCTGTTACAATAACCAAACAGGATAAAAAAATATTTTGTGAATTCATGGTGTCAGATGCTTTGTGTTCCAGCAAATTTGCTTGAGATAATCTCACTGCAACACTGCGTCCATGTTGCTTGACATAGGCGTTTTCAAGGAACTGTCAGTCAAAAGTGAGCTCTCCGCCCACTCAGCCTGTCTTTTCAGACTTCCTGGTAGTTTGACATGAGAGAAAAAGCTTTTTTTCTTAAAGTTTGAGAATGTATATTGGGAGAAAAATAATGGGTAATGTTTTAGTCACACAAAAGGCTATTTTACACAGGAAACAGAATGACTGTTCAAGTCCTTTAAAGCCTCTAGAAGTGCATATAAAAAACAAACATTTGGTCTACACATTTTGCCATGACTTATGACATATTGTAGTAATACCTAGTAATCTAAATATGTTAGCTGACATGAGCTAATTGAGTGACTGACAGTGACTGACAAAAAGAAAACTGTAGAAATCTACAGATGCACAACCAAATTTTGAAATTGCACCTTGTCTATTCTACTTTTCTAACCCTCAACAGTAAGTTGACACCCTGAAAATGTACTAAAATATTTAGATTATTGGTAGGGCCCTGAATGCATATAAAGAGAACAGAAGCTTACAGCTATATCAATTTAATTAATTCATTTCATTGTTTATCTAATGTACTTTATTGTAGCTGTCTCTCAGGCCACTCAAGTGACATCATTTAATATGTTTTTTTTGGCCATGGAGATGTGACAATCAGAGGGTACGTCCCAAATGACAACCTAGTCAAAGTAGTGCACTACATAGGAAATAGGGTGCCATTGGTGCACCTGGTTGTTACCTGTACTGTACAACATGATTAATGAGGACATTAACAACATTAATTAGTAGCTTGATTAGAAAACGAGTCTGTTTCATTACTGCAAGTCTGTGTCCGAAATGTTTCCCTTTTCTCTACATAGTGCACTAACAGGGTGTGTGTGTGTGTGTCTGTGTGGTGCTTAGCGTATTTATTTACTTAATTATTTAGTGTTAATTAAGTTGGAAACCTGAAGCATCTGCTGCAGAGGGAACGAGACTGCAGCGAGCAAGGAAAATGTCTGCCTTCCTACCTCTATACATATTCACGCACAAATCAAATGACATTTTATTCATCATATGCTTCGTAAACAACAGATGTGGACTAACAGTGAAATGCTTACTTACGGACCTTCCCAACAATGCAGAGAGAAAGAAAATGGAGAAATAATAGAAAAGTAAAACATGTAATAATAAAAGTAATAATAAATACACAATGAGTAACAATAATTTGGCTATAGACATATATAGTCGATGTACAGGGGTACAAGGTATTTGAGGAAGATATGTACATATAACTAGGAATAAAGTGTAAGATAGTAAACAGTAGCAGCAGTGTATGTGATGAGTCAAAAAAGTTAATGCAAAAAGGGGTCAATGCAGATAGTCCGGGTAGCTATTTGGTTAATTATTTAACTAACTATTTAGCAGTTGTATGGCTAGGGGGTAGAAGCTGTTCAGGGTCCTGCTAGTTACAGACTTGGTGCATCGGTACTGTTTGCCTTGTAGTAGCAGAGAGAACAGTCTATGACTTGGGTGGCTGGAGTCTTTGACCATTTTTAGAGCCTTCCTCTGACACTGCCTGGTATAGAGGTCGGCCCAGTACATGCGCTTTGCGATCGGATGCCAAGCAGTTGCCATACCAAGTGATGAAGCAGCCAGTCAAATTGCTGTCAATGGTGCAGCTGTAGATTTAATTGAGGATCTGAGGGCCAATTCTGAATATTTTCTGCTTCCTTAGGGGGAAGAGGCGTTGTCGGGTCCTCTTCACGACTGTGTTTATGTGTTTGGACCATGATAGCTCCTTAGTGATGTGGACACCGAGGAACTTGATGCTCTCGACCCGCTCCACTACAGCCCCGTCAATGTGAATGGAGGCGTGCTCGGCCCTCCGCACACACATATACACACACACACATGCACGCACGCGCGCACGCACACACACACATACACACGCGCGCGCACACACACAGTCCCTCCGCACTACACAGACAGGTGAGGTGGCATCCCGAACCAGTTGATTACAAAATAATACAACAGGAGCTGAAGACAGAATACTCCCTGATAAATATTTTAACGTCTCAATTAATGAAGTCTACAGGGGACTCAGGAGAGGAGAGAGCAAGCCCAAAGTGACGGTGGCATCTGGCCGTGGCGAGCATTAAAAGCCTATTCCGCTGTTTTAACACCCATAAAAGAGGCGTTAAAAATGGGGGGCCCTGCTTTACACCTCCCTGTTGTGTACTTTCTGTCCCCTCGATGAGAACGCACACACAACACAAACACACACACCCAAATGTGGTGGATCATAAATGCTTTATGGCGCTAAGGCCACTGGAGAGAGTCCCCCCATCCTGCTCACAGCACACACATTCATACACACAAACACACAGACATATACACACCATTATACACATAGACATATTCATACACACAAACACACATTATACACACAAACACATAGATACCATCTTTGTCTCCAAGCCCCATGCCACTAATCGGCCACAATTAAAGTGGAATCAGCCAAAAGAGAGAGCGAGCGAGCGAGCGAGCGAGCGTGTGTGCGTGCGTGCCAAAATAAACCTCAGAGACTGTACCAGCCTCATAAGCCTGTAGAATATTACAAATAGATAGACAGAGACTGACTGATCTCCTTAATTCTCTCTCAACATGTGAAGCAACATGTGATAAACTAAAACTGGGAGCACATGTACAATTTATGTGAAATAAATGTGACAACATGGGAATTCAAATTGTCAACATGTGAGAACATGAAACTACACGTGAGCACATGTGAAAACACGATCTCATGATAAAAAAATTTTAACGATCCTTGATGAACACCTGTTCTAGAGCGGACCTCACACTGGGGCGGAGGTTCACCTACCAACAGGACAACGACCCTAAGCAGTCTCTGAATTTCCTTGAGTGGCCCAGCCAGAACCCGGACTTGAATCTGATCGAACATCTCTGGAGAGACCTTGTACTGAGTAAAGGGTCTGAATACTTATGTAAATGTGATAGTCCTGTTTTTTATTTAATACATTTGCAAACATTTCTAAAAACCCATTTTTGCTTTGTCATTATGGGGTATTGTGTGTAGATTGATCAGGGGAAAAAACGATTTAATCAATTTTAGAATAACGCTGTAACGTAACAAAATGTGGAAAAAGTCAAGACATTTAACATGTGACATGACATTTAACATGTGGAAATATGTGTTTTTGGAACACTTCACATGTGAAGTCACAACCTTTGCAGTGATGGTGCACGGACCTCTCAGCTGCACCAGAAATTCTGTAGCATTACCATACAATTCATTACCTATACTCTTTACCTATACAGTGCCATCTGTACTGCTATCGGTTATTCTGACTATTCTCTCATCATTGATTTAATTGACTTATTTCAGCTATTTTAGGGTTCTGTATAATTGTCTAATGTTGGTGGGCCATATTATTCTGTTTTAATGAGTGTATTTTTAACAAAGCTGAGATTTACTTTGAAGTCCAAAGTGTAGGAATACAGGTGAAATCAGTTATTGACACAGACATGGTGGCGTAGCAGGAATATTGGAATGCAGTGTACTAAGAGTTCCAATCCTAGGTAAAGACATGTTGAATAATAATTACTGCATTATTAAACATACAATGAAGTCATGTGTGTTAAATATGTAAGTTGAAAACACTATGTTAAAAGCACTGTGTGTATCATAAAGACTCATTGAGGACATCATCACGTGAAATCTTGTGAGAATTTTCATGTTAGGTTATACGATCACATGTTAGGTGTTCCAAAAACACATGGTTTCACATGTAAAAATCCACATAATCATGTTTTGTATTCCAAAAACACGTGCAAAACGTGTGGAAATGTCACGTGAAATCATGTAGTTTTGCCATTAGTCTCTCTCTCTCTCTGTTTCTTTCCCCGCTATCTCTCTCTAGTTTAATATTTTTCTTGCATAACTGAAACTTTTAATCATTCAGGCATTTTGGTTCCTTGTTATTCATTTTTCTGAAAAAGGACAGAGAGAGAAACTAAGGGATGTGTACCAGGCAGGCAGGCAGCGAGAGAGAGGGAGAGAGAAAGAAGGCTTTTGTCTGGAAGCTCTGTGGATGGTAATTGACCAGTGCTACTATCACCATCAGGGCCCAGAGACGCTGTGTCTTACATGGAATGGTGACATACTGAACGAAAGGGGTCAAAGGTGAACCCAGCCTCAGCCAATGGCTATAAAGCTTAAAATCACTGTTTCTGTAACTACATCGCTGGCAACTGCCACATAATCCTGAGGAATATTACAAAAAATAATGACTGATCACATTACACCTCACCTCTCTCTCTCTCTGTCACAAACTCCCCACTCTTTCATTTGTTCATCATCCCAGTAGTCTTGAACACTCTCTCGCTCTCTCATTCTCTCTCTCCCTCTCTCTCCCCTGACTGATGTAGAGACATTAAAGAGAAAGGGAGCGGATCTTTTACCTGCACTGATTGCTGTTGCATAATTAACAACGATGCTCACATCTGCAGACGAAGAGTGGAGAACAGCACTGCACTGCACTCTTTCCCTTTCTTTCTTTGTCAACAGACCATTTCTTCCCCTAATATAAATACACAGATGCACACAAACATGCCCTCACACACACACAAACACGCACACACACCCTCACACATGCACGCCCACACACCTGACAAGCGGCATTGACGTCGTCTAGTGCACACAGGGTGCTTTCCGTGGAGCTGACACAGCTGCCGCTGTTCCTGTATCGATTGACCAGAGAGAGAGATAGGGAGAGAGAAATAGGGAGAGAGAGAGATTGGGACTGAGGGAAGAGCCCGGTCAGTGTGCGCTGTATTGATTCTGCATTAATATGACTTAAACAGTCACTGTACCCAGGATTTATATGGGAGCAATGCGGTGACCAACCAGACAACAACTAGACCCGCTGGAACATGACAGACCTTTTTAGTTCCGAAGAGAGAGAGAGGGAACAACTCTCTCTCTCTTTCCCTCTCTCGCACTCTCTCTCCTTCTCTCTCTTTTCTCTCTCTCTCACTTTCCACCTTTCCCTTCCAAGTATGTGTTGTCTTATGGAATATCACCCTCCAGATATGGTGAGCAGAGAGAGTCTCTCCAGTAAAGTGTGGTCTTGTCCGGCGAATTGACGTCTCATCCCCATGTGAATCATAGGCGAGCAGGAGTTCAATCTTTAATATAACATAAACCATAATGAAAAAAAACCCCACAAGAATATATGTTTAAAAATGCAGGGATACATTGAGGTAGAGCCTACGTCTCACATAAAATATTAATGTTGCGCTGCCTGCCTTGGGAGGTAGATTATTTATTAGGCTATGTCGGCATATGCTAATACATATACTGCAATGTGTGGGTATTCAAAGTGAACTCTGAATTAAAAATGTATATTGCTTGTGGCCCTCACATATATACTCCTTCGTATCCAGCTCCTTGATAGCCCCCCGTACTTCACCATCGAACAGAACCCCCCTAGGGACCTGTCGTTATGTTCCCCAGTGTGAACGTCACAGGCGTTTTGATCATAGGTGTGTGTTTGATATATTTAGATATATTAGATACATTTTGATCATAGGTGTGCGAGATATATTTTAACTGCCTGGTTGATTTGCGCACTAGTAACTATAAGCCTTATCCCATAGAGGCTAGGGATGTGACAAATTGAAGAAAAAAATAGGTTTTCCATTAAAACAATAAGAACATTTGATAAAATTCCATGTCAAATCCTATTGCGTGGTACGACCGCTAGGGTGCAATGAAGTTTTACTGCAGTCATACAGTAGGCGGCATCTGGAATCTGCTCGGGTAGGTAAAATTTTGTCCTGAACACAACCGTTAAAACTTCTTAAGGTTCCTCCCCTTTCTTTCACATTTTTGCCTAAAACGACATACCCAAATCTAACTGCCTGTAGCTCAGGACCTGAAGCAAGGATATGCATATTCTTGATACCATTTGAAAGGAAACATTTTGAAGTTTGTGGAAATGTGAAATTAATATTGGAGAATATAACACATTAGATCTGGTAAAAGATAATACAAAGAAAAAACCATGTGGGTTTTTGTACCATCATCTTTGAAATGCAAGAGAAAGGCCATAATGTATTATTCCAGCCCACGCGCAATTTAGATTTGGTCCACTAGATGTCAGCAGTGTATGTGCAAAGTTTTAGACTGATTCAATAAACCATTGCATTTCTGTTCAAAATATTGTATCAAGACTGCCCAAATGTGCCTAATTGGGTTATTAATAACTTTTCATGTTCATAACTGTGCACTCTCCTCAAACAATAGCATGGTATTCGTTCACTGTAATAGCTCCTGTAAATTGGACCGTGCAGTTAGATTAACAAGAATTGATGCTTTCTGCCAATATCAGATATGTCTATGTCCTGGGAAATTTTCTTGTTACTTAAAACGTCATGCTAATCACATTAGCGCACATTAGCTTAACCGTCCCAAGGGTGGGACACCGATCTGTAGAGATCCTTAACCTGTTAGGGCTAGGGGGCAGTATTGACACGGCCGGATAAAAAACGTACCCGATTTAATCTGGTTACTACTCCTGCCCAGTAACTAGAATATGCATATAATTATTGGCTTTGGATAGAAAACACCCTAAAGTTTCTAAAACTGTTTGAATGGTGTCAGTGAGTATAACAGAACTCAAATGGCAGGCCAAAACCTGAGAAGATTCCATGCAGGAAGTGGCCTGTCTGAGAAGTTGTGTTTCATCTTGGCTCTTTTTATTGAAGACTGAGGATCTTTGCAATAACGTGACACTTCCTACGGCTCCCATAGGCTCTCAGAGCCCGGGAAAAAGCTGAATGATATCGAGGCAGGCTCTGGCTGAAACACTTTATCGCGTTTGGCAAGTGGCCGATCAGAGTACTATGGGCTTAGGCGTGTGCCCGAGTCGACCGAATGCTTTATTTTCTTTCCTCTGTTTACCTAAATGCAGATTCCCGGTCGGAATATTATCGCTTTTTTATGAGAAAAATGGCATAAAAATTGATTTTAAACAGCGGTTGACATGCTTCGAAGTACGGTAATGGAATATTTAGATTTTTTTTGTCACGAATTGCGCCATGCTCGTCACCCTTATTTACCCTTTCAGATGGTGTCTTGAACGCACGAACAAAACGCCGCTATTTGGATATAACAATGGATTATTTTGAACCAAACCAACATTTGTTATTGAAGTAGAAGTCCTGGGAGTGCATTCTGACGGAGACAGCAAAGGTAATAACATTTTTCTTATAGTAAATCTGACTTTGATGAGTGCTACATTTGCTGGGTGTCTAAATAGCTAGCCCTGTGATGCCGGGCTATCTACTGAGAATATTTCAAAATGTGCTTTCACTGAAAAGCTATTTTAAAATCGGACATATCGAGTGCATAGAGGAGTTCTGTATCTATAATTCTTAAAATAATTGTTAAACTTTTTGTGAACGTTTATCGTGAGTAATTTAGTAAATCCACCGGCAGTGTTCGGTGGGAATGCTAGTCACATGCTAGTCACATGCTAATGTAAAAAGCTGGTTTTTGATATAAATATGAACTTCATTGAACAAAACATGCATGTATTGTATAACATAATGTCCTAGGGTTGTCATCTGATGAAGATCATCAAAGGTTAGTGCTGCATTTAGCTGTGGTTTGGGTTTATGTGACATTATATGCTAGCTTGAAAAATGGGTGTCTGATTATTTCTGGCTGGGTACTCTGCTGACATAATCTAATGTTTTGCTTTCGTTGTAAAGCCTTTTTGAAATCGGACAGTGTGGTTAGATTAACGAGAGTCTTGTCTTTAAAATGGTGTAAAATAGTCATATGTTTGAAAAATTGAAGTTTTTGCTTTTCTAAGGTTTTTGAATAACGCGCCACGGGATTACACTGGCTGTTACGTAGGTGGGACGATTTGGTGCCACCTACCCTAGAGAGGTTAAGAGGTTTTAATTCACTTTGACTCCAGTGTTCCTTCCATTTTTAATGTGCATTAGCGACTCACAACAAAAAATGTACCTAGCCAAGTGATCACAGTTCTAGCTACATTCTATTTTCCCCCGTTATTTGTCTTGCACTCCATTTCAAACCAACCGCTCCCTACACACAGCTCCCATAAGGCCTATAGAAATTACTGCCTATAAAAACATATCTAACTGATGGGATACACAAACAAAACTGCGGACAAGCTACATTCCTTGCCAAATCATGACAGTTTATCACTAATTCAAAATGTACTGGTTGATTAAAGCAGGTAAATATGTGTTCCAACTACGAGCTGCAGCTTTGGAATAATAAATGTGTCTCCTCTATTTTAGGCTTTTTGCTCTCCAACAGGTCGATCGATAGCTACCCGTAGCTCGCAGCTCACCTATGAGTAGCTCGCCAACCAATTCTGAAAGTACATGCAATTTTCAAGTGTTACAGCGCAAACTGTCAAAAACAAATCTTACAAGTATCAGAGCCAATTAATGCTTGATCCGACAATGTGGTCGGAGGCACCATATAAATGGTGGGATGCAATTGCAGATCTCCGAAGGCACGCAGAGGCCAAATTGAGCTCCGTACCGCATCGCTGTGCACCTCTCAAATATTTTAACAATGCGGAACACAAACTCACTTCCTTGACAACTTTCTTCACAACAGCTTTGCGCTGGGCAAGAAGTATGAATGCCCTGACTTCTGCAGAGGCCATATCACCATAAATGCTGCAAGGCCAATGTAGATGTCGGATTGATTGTGCAGTGCCTTTCAGACACCTCAGCTCCGGCTACTATCTAATCAAGGCAAAGTTGACATTATCCCTCCCCTGGTTAGCCACTATTACCTTAAAAATCCAAACCTAACACAATATCTGCCAATACATTTCCAGCATTATTAACCCTGTCTGTCTGTGTGGTGCGCGCTTTTGTCTATCACTATGTGTATAGCTGTAACGATCGTCGTCGGGTGACGAGGAAGCGGACCAAAACGCAGCTGGGAGCGAACACATGTTTATTCTTTACACTGAAATAAACACGTACACAAAATCAAGAAAATGCCGATACGTTAACTGCTCAAAACAAAGAGACAACACCCCACTAACAGCGTGGGGAAAAAGGAACTTAAATGTGATCCCAATCAGAGACAACTAGCGACAGCTGTCTCTGATTGGGAATCGACAGAACCCAACATAGAAATAACCCACATTGAGCTAACACAAGGCTATAACACAAACATAGAAAACAAACCAAGGAAAAATACCCAACATGACACACCTTGACCAAAATACCCGAGTTCACCTGGTCAGGGCGTGACAGTACCCCCCCCCCCCCCCCAACGGTGCGTACTCCCGGCGCACCAAACTTAAGTCTATTAGGGGGGGACCCGGGTGGGCGCCTCACCCTCGGTGGAGGCTCTGGCCCCAGGCGTGTTCTTTCCCCCGCCTCCACCTTAGCCCTACTCCTCTGGCCCGGACTGGACCACTGTGGAGCGGCATGCTCAGGCTCTGGAGCGGAGCCGTCGACCGGAACAGGATTGGGCACCGGTGGACCGGTCCGTGCTGGACTGGGAACACGCACCACTGGCTTGGTGCGGGCAGCAGGAACGGGCCGGGCCGGACTGGGAACACGCACCACTGGCTTGGTGCGGGGAGCAGGAACGGGCCGGGCCGGACTGGCGACACGCACCACTGACTTGGTGCGGGGAGCAGGGACGGGCCGGACAGGACTGTGGTCACGCACCGTGGGCTTGGTGCGGGGAGCAGGGACGGGCCGGACAGGACTGTGGACATGCACCGTGGGCTTGGTGCGGGGAACAGGAACGGGCCGGACAGGACTATGGACACGCACCGTGGGCTTGGTGCGGGGAACAGGAACGGGCCGGACAGGACTGTGGACCCGCACCACTGGCTTGGTGCGGGGAACAGGAACGGGCCAGACAGGACTGTGAACACGCACTGGTGAACTGAAGCGTGGAGCCGGTTTAGCCACTCGTCCTGGCTGGATGCCCATCCTAGCACGGCATGTGCTGGGCATGTCCACCGGACACACCGGGCTGTGCGGGCGCACTGGCGACACAGCGCGCAACTCCGCATCCCATGGCTCCTCCTCCAGATCTTCCCTCAGCAGGTCCTCAATCAACCGCCTCATCTCCGTCTCCACCTCCGCCATCATCCCCCACGAGAGCAGTGGTCTGGGCTCTTCCTCTGCCCTTCCGGACCACCCCATTAGCCCCCCCCAAAATTTTTATTGGGGGTGTCTTCGGGCCTCCTCGACCGCCGCCTGCGACTCTGTCCACCGACTGGCATTACCTCCTCGACCTGGGAATCCTTTCGCCAGGGTCCTTTCCCCGACATGATCTCCTCCCAGGTCCAGAACTCCTTCCCCTCGCGAGCCCATCTCTCGCGCTCCTTATCCTCCCACTGCTTGGTCCTGGTTTGGTGGGGTGTTCTGTAATGATCGTCGTCGGGTGACGAGGAAGCGGACCAAAAACGCAGCTGGGAGCGAACACATGTTTATTCTTTACACTGAAATAAACACGTACACAAAATCAAGAAAATGCCAATACGTTAACTGCTCAAAAACAAAGAGACAACACCCCACCAACAGCGTGGGGAAAAAGGAACTTAAATGTGATCCCAATAGGAGACAACTAGCGACACCTGTCTCTGATTGGGAATCGACAGAACCCAACATAGAAATAACCCACATAGAGCTAACACAAGGCTATAACGCAAACATAGAAAACAAACCAAGGAAAAATACCCAACATGACACACCTTGACCAAAATACCTGAGTTCACCTGGTCAGGGCGTGACAATAGCTAGCCAGTTGATGTGATTACCATCTTGTGGGTTGACAGAAATACTAAGTGTTAACTGAGAAGTAGGCTTACAGTTGAAGTCGGAAATTGACATACACTTAGGTTGGAAAACTTGTTTTTCAACCACTCCACAAATCTACTGTTAACAAACTATAGTTTTGGCAAGTCGGTTAGGACATCTACTTTGTGCATGACACAAGTCATTTTTCCAACAATTGTTTACAGACAGATTATTTCACTTAAAATTCACTGTATCACAGTTCCAGTGTGTCAGAAGTGTACATACACTAAGTTGACAGTGCCTTTAAACAGCTTGGAAAATTCCAGAAAATTATGTTATGGCTTTAGAAGCTTCTGATAGAAAGCATAATTTGAGTCAATTGGAGGTGTACCTGTGGATGTATTTCAAGGCCTACCTTCAAACTCAGTGCCTCTTTGCTTGACATCATGGGAAAATCAAAAGAAATCAGCCAAGACCTCAGAAAAAGAATTGTAGACCTCCACAAGTCTGGTTCATCCTTGGGAGCAATTTCCAAACGCCTGAAGATACCACGTTCATCTGTACAAACAATAGTACGCAAGTATAAACACCATGGGATTACGCAGCCATCATACCGCTCAGGAAGGAGACACATTCTGTCTCCTGGAGATGAACGTACTTTGATGCGCAAAGTGCAAATCAATCCCAGAACAACAGCAAAGGACCTTGTGAAGCTGCTGGAGGAAACAGGTACAAAAGTATCTATATCCACAGTAAAACGAGTCGTATATCAACATAACCTGAAAGGCCACTCAGCAAGGAAGAAGCCACTGCTCCAAAACCGCAATAAAAAAGCCAGACTACGGTTTGCAACTGCACATGGGGACAAAGATCGCACTTTTTGTAGAAATGTCCTCAGGTCTGATGAAAGAAAATTAGAACTGTTTGGCCAGAATGACCATCGTTATGTTTGGAGGAAAAAGGGGGATGCTTGCAAGCCGAAGAACACCATCCCAACCGTGAAGCACGGGGTGGCAGCATCATGTTGTGGGGGTGCTTTGCTGCAGGAGGGACTGGTGCACTTCACAAAATAGATGCCATCATGAGGAAGGAAAATGTTGTGGATATATTGACGCAACATCTCAAGACATCAGTCAGGAAGTTAAAGATTGGTCGCAAATGGGTCTTCCCAATGGACAATGACTCCAAGCATACTTCCAAAGTTGTGGCAAAATGGCTTATGGACAACAAAGTCAAGGTATTGGAGTGGCCATCACAAAGCCCTGACCTCAATCCCATAGAATATTTGTGGGCAGAACTGAAAAAGCATGTGCGAGCAAGGAGGCCTAGAAACCTGACTCAGCTACACCAGCTCTGTCAGGAGGAATGGGCCAAAATTCACCCAATTTATTGTGGGAAGCTTGTGGAAGGCTATCCGAAACGTTTGACCCAAGTTAAACAATTTAAAGGCAATGCTACCAAATACTAATTGAGTGTATGTAAACTTCTGACCCACTGGGAATGTGATGAAAGAAATAAAAGCTGAAATAAATCATTTTCTCTACTATTATTCTGACATTTCACATTCTTAAAATAAAGTGGTGATCCTAACTGACCTAAAACAGGGACTTTTTATTAGGATTAAATGTCAGGACTTGTGAAAAACTGAGTTTAAATGTATTTGGCTAAGGTGTATGTAAACTTCCAACTTCAACTGTACCTGGCAGCACAGTATATCATGAGTAAGTATTTCATTTGTACCTACACTGAACAAAAATATAAATTCACCATGTAAAGTGTTGGTCCCGTGTTTCCTGAGCCCAAATAAAAGATCACAGAAATGTTCCATACGTACAAAAAGCGTATTTCTGTCAAATGTTGAGCTTTTTTTGCCAAGATAATCCATCCACCTGACAGGTGTGGCATATCAAGAAGCATGGTCATAAATAGCATGGTCATTACAAAGGTGCACCTTGTGCTGGGGACAATAAAAGGTCACTCTAAAATGTGCAGTTTAGTCACACAACACAATGCCACAGATGTCTCAAGTTTTGAGAGAGTGTGCAATTGGCAAGCTGCCTCCAACGTTGTTTTAGAGAGTTGTGTATTGCGTTGTGTGGGCAAGCTGTTTGCTGATGTCAACGTTGTGAACAGAGTGCCCCATGGTGACGCTGGGGTTATGGTATGGGCAAGCATAAGCTACGGGCAACAAACACAATTGCATTTTATCGATGGCAATTTGACTGCACAGAGATACCGTGACGAGATCCTGAGGCCCATTGTTGTTCCATTCATCTGCCGCCATCACCTCATGTGTCAGCATGGTAATGCATAGCCCCATTCCACAAGGATCTGTACACAATTCCTGGAAGCAGAAAATGTCCCAGTTTTTCCATGGCCTGCATACTCACCAGACATGTCACCCATTGAGCATGTTTGGGATGCTCTGGATCAACGTGCACGACAGCGTGTTCCAGTTCCCGCCAATATCCAGAAAGTCTATGCGAAGGAGATTTGTTGCACTGCATGAGCAAGTAGTGGTCACGCCAGATACTGACTGGTTTTCTGATCCATGCCCCTTCCTTTTTTGAATGTATCTGTGACCAACAGATGCATATCTGTATTCCCAGTCATGTGAAATCCATAGATTAGGGCCTAATGAATTTATTTCAAATGACTGGTTTCCTTATATGAGCTGTAACTCAGTAAAATATTTTAAATGGTTGCATGTTGCGTTTATATTTTGGTTCAGTATATTTTAATTGTTATTTGCAAACTTTGCCATGAAATGAGCAGCAGCAGTACAGAACCATTACTGGACCGGCACATTAGATGGCACATTCCTCACTCGCTAGATGCACAATTAAAGGGGAATTACACAACAACAAAAATTATTATCTTTCTTCCAGACCCCCCTAAAATATTGTCTTCGGATGTGATTTAAGCGTTGACATGAACTCAGAACATACCATTTAGTTGTTTATCTATTAACAAAATCGAAAGCCAGGAAAAATAAAATAAAACATAATTTGGGAAAATAAAAATCACAGATTTTATAGGGCCCCCCTATAGAGTTGTTTATTAACCATTATTTTACCAGGTATATTGACAGAAAACAGTGCACTACTTTCTCTTTGACACTAAGGACACAGGGAAGAGTTGCAGGGGAGAGGAGAAGATAAGAATGTGCCTATTTGAAAGCAAGAAAAAAATGAGTAGCTCTCCACGTTTCATATTTTTTAAGAAGCTCTCATGCTAGAAAAGGTTAGCGAGCCTGTGCTATAATGTACCATTCAAAATAGGTTACACCCCTAAACCTAGGCAGGTTCCAGAATGAAATATTCAACAAAAAACATTATTTTGATGCAGGCAAATTGCATTTTCATTAGTCTAGGGGTCTACTTTCATGTTTCATGTTTAACAAAAGCCTGCCCACCAAATTTAAGCTCACAAATCAAACACAAGGCAAAAGAAAGCTGCATTTGGTGTGTTATCTATTGATTAAAAAGGGACGAATCTTTGCTTTCTAATGCTGTTAACTACATGTCTCAACTCCCATTATAAAGGGAATAACACCTTGTTGAAACAATAGTAAACGGTGAACAGTGACATTGATGAGAAAGACGCACCTCTTTCAGTAGCGCCAGTCGTGGTTCAAATAATGCTTTATTTAGCAAATTACCTCGTAACTCAAGTAGGCTGTTGACAATGTGGTGTAAAGTACTTAAGTAAAAATACTTTAAAGTACTACTTAACTCATTTTTTGGGGATATCTGTACTTTACTTTACTATTTATATTTTTGACAACTTTTACTTTTACTTCACTACGTTCCTAAAGAAAAGAATGTACTTTTTACTCCATACATTTTTCCTGACACCCTAATGTACTCCAATTCACACACTTATCAAGAGTGGTCATCCGTACTGCCTCTTATCTGGCGGACTCACAAAACACAAATGCTTTGTTTGTAAATTATGTCTGAGTGAGTGCCAATAAATTCAACAACAAAAAAATTGGTTTGCTAATATAAGGAATTTGAAATGGTTTATACTTTTATTTTGACTTTTGATACATAAATACATTTTGGCAATCTCATTTACTTTTGATACTTAAGTAATTTTAAATATACTTGTCACATCGCTGCAACTCCTGTGCAGACTCGGGAGAGACGAAGGTCGAGAGCTGCGCGTCCTCTGAAACACGGCCCCACCAAGCCGCACTGCTTCTTGACACAACGCTCACTTAACCCGGAAGCCAACCACACCAACATGTCAGAGGAAGCACCGTACACCTGGCGACCATGTCAGCGTGCATTGCACCCGGCCCGCCACAGGAGTCGCTAGAGCACGATGGAACAAGGACAACCCAGCCCTCTCTCTTTGCATTGTTGGGAGGAGCCCGTAAGTAAGCATACACCTGTTGTTTACGAAGCAAGTGACATGTTTTAAAAAAAATAAAAACACGTTCTAAATATGCTTTATGAGTAGTGAATGAACCTAGGGTGGCAACACATACATTCTGAGTGTTTTTAATGGGCTTACTTCAACCAAAAGTTGGAATAATATAGTGGGCACTTTGAATGCAGTGTTGGTTGACATGACAACAAATGAAAAAGACAGGGAGGGGGTATTGTGACAGGGTAGGAACCAAAGTGTTGGTCTGTGTCCCAGTGGACCCTAATTAGATGTTACATTAATTGTTTTTTCTTACTTGATGTAGTGTAGCTTTAATATAGATAAAATATTCATGCTCCACTTATTCCTCCCTGATTTAGAATATACTGTTGCACAAACAACATGCTGATCTAGGCCTACACCAGAGGGGTATCCTATGAAGCAGGTTTGAGGAGTTAGCGAAGTAACTTTGGTCAACTCTGAGTTCAACCAGAGATGATCTATTATATTGACCAGATACTCTAGTAGCCGCTCTAACAATGAAAATAAATCTCTTCAAAAATAGAAGACATTCGGAAGGAGGCAAGATCAAGTGGGACCATTCTAGCCAATGAGAGGGCAGATACATGCACAACGGTTTGACTATTTACCACAGCCACAAAGTCAAAATTGTCTATATTGTAAAAATGTATTAAAACAAAAATGTTATTTTTGGTCTGAATGTAAAGTTAAGGTTAGCAGTGAGGTAAAGGTTAGGGTTAGGTTTAGAATCACATTTTAAGAAGAGGAATTGTAGAAATAGGCAGGGTTTATGACTTTGTGGCTGTGGTAACTAGTGACGACTAGTCACAACTCCGATATAAAATGTTTTTTCTCCAAGTTGCCAGTATGTCACGTGTCCTACTTATATCAGAACACTTGTAACAACCTAATCATTACAAAACTTCTATTCGATTAAATAAGCCATTTGACTCTCTCATTGACCTCCATACAAAAACTCCTCTGCTGGAGAAGGCCGATTTTGGTCCCAGTTACAATATCCCTCTTGCTTTGGCTTTTCCTTTCTGGATCAACGATAATGGGTCATACGAAAGTGGCTCACCTTTAGACAGGCGTATTTCTATGGCAATGAATCCTTCAGAACTACCCTGTTCCGGGGCAGGCTAACTCACGGCTACCTCCACTTACCCTGCATGAAATCACTGAGCCGTGATTTAAGGAACGTGAAGCTGGTTAGAAAACCCTGAATAGATCTAGCACTGGTACCAGGCTGTATCAACTAGCTACGTTTGCTCTAAGTACATTTAGCTGGCTAGCTATCAAGCTAACTATAGATTAACATTAGTGGCTACCACAATTTATTTTAGCTACAAATTGCTCAGAAAATCCAAACTAGCTAGGTGTTTGCAGACAGTAAGATACAGAAACAAATTGTAGAATTATAGAATGCTTAATAAGCAAAGTGGAAAGCAGCATTGTTGTCACCAACATATTGTTGCATCTGCAGCATTGACCATGCAGACTATCACTGCAAGTGAAAGGCAAGTGGTTGTGACCAGTGGTAGAGCAAAAACTGCTCTCCTTGAGTGAAAGGTGGCAGGGCTTGGTGTGTGTGGAAGGAGAGAAGGAGAGAGATGACTCAAGTAGGAAATAAACAAATAAACTATAAAAACAGACATTACACACGGCAGATTAGCGTAACACATTTAACAAACCAAACTTTGAAATACCCTTATACAAGGTAGAGTAAAAACCCAAACTGGTCCGTGCATCAATACCGGTATATACTAAAATACGCTATACCACCTGAAGTGAGAGTGTGCTTATGACTATTTAAAAGTCAAGGATTTCTCTAAATGATAGCTTGAGAGGAGAGGATTAGCATAAGGGTAAGGGTTGAGGGTCAGGGTTGAACCGGGAGGTGGACATGAAGCTAGGGTTGAGGCTTGGGTTTTGGTTGAACACTAACCCTAGCATTTGAAGCTTATTAAAACACCCAACACTACCACTCAGAGGGAAAAACGTTTTTTTTTATACTCTTCACTCTGCATTGTCAGAGAATCTTCCAACCACAACTTCAGCATTTCACCTGTAAGTAAACACAGGACCATTTTACTCCAATAGAAAAAGATTAGAGTAAATTCAGAGAGTTAAAGCTAACAGCTCTACTGGTAGGTAGTACTAAACGTAGACCCCATTGCTAACCACCCCGTACAGACAGTGATATCTCCCTGTGTGAGCGATGTGGTCAGCTAAAATGGTGTCAGCCATTTTAGCTGCCATCTTTCTCTATGCATTTATGCTGCGCTTGGGAGATTCCCTGGCTCCGGCATCTGCTGATTACCCCTACACACTAATCTATTCTCATAGCTTATTTATACTCGGTTCACTCTACCCCCGCGGGTAAAAGCTTTTTAAATCACTTATCTTCATCAAGGGAAGAGAGAAGGAGAGAGTGAGACAAGGAGGAGGGGAGGGGAAAAAAGACTACTGGTGTTACCTTTTCTTCCCGTTTTTTTATGCTTGTATTTTGCAGCTCATTCTTGCTAGTGGCTAAATGGCTGGAGGCCAGAGATACTGAGGTGAGGGTGTATGGGGTGTGTGGGGGGGGGGGGTAGTGTAGTGCTGACAGTGTGTTTGTGAAGTGTGTGTGTGTTGAACAGGAGGAGTGCTGGGATTGAGCCAAGACAGGACAGGCCAGGATAGGACAGGCCAGGATAGGACAGGCCAGGATAGAACAGGCCAGGATAGGACAGGCCAGGATAGGACAGGCCACGATAGGACAGGGAATTGGTCAGGATAAAACACAGAGCTGCTTTACCAATCCAAGCCACAAGAGGGCAGAAGAAGACCTCTGCAAAACCAGGAGCCTATAGAAATGATTCAATAGTTTTACTGTCGCAAAATTGCCCTTATTTCTGTGTGTGTGTACATGACTAGTGCATGCATATGTGCCTGTGTGTGCGTGTGTGCATAGAGAATGATAGAGAGGGACAGAGGGACAGAGAGAGGGACACAGAGAGAGGGAGAAGGAGAGGGAGAAGGAGAGAGAAAGTAGTAACTAAGAAAGACAGGCATAATATTTGCTGTCTACAGGTTGGGTCTGGGTTTGGGTTGGTGTGCTTTGTTCTCCCAAGCACATTCCACTGTGTCCACTGAGAAAGTTTGGCAGGTACACACCATCAAATAGCCAGGAGAAATAGAGACACCCTATACAATACAGGCACACACACACACACACAACTAAACAAGCATGCAAAACCACCATATATCTCATGCACCCTATCACTCAAACAACAGAGGATTATTTATTTGTCTTTTTAATGAATATGGTCCATATACATACTCAACTTGATCGTATCAAAACTACTTTTAAACCATGCATAGTGGCTGAACAGCCTTAATCAAACAGTCTATTATAGAAAACATGTATGTCTGCAGGCACTAAAACATTTCCTGGCATTTCTGGTCTCGGCTAAGTATTTCCTGGGATCTAATTCCAAACCAAATTCAATATCTGGCCTTTCTCCCTAGATCATTTTTTCATGTGATGGTTTGGTTTGAAAAGAGGCCCTTCAGAACCATGAGGGAAAGTCAACTAAGACCCATGGATAGTTGGTAGAGCATGGTGCTTGCAATGAAAGCGTTGTGGGTTTGACTCCCATAGTGGACCAGTATGAAAATGTATGCACTCATTACTGTAAGTAGCTCTGGATAAGATTGTCTGCTAAAATATAAATGTTAAAAATGTGTGAGGGTTTGGTTTCGAACGAACTAGGACCCATTGATAGGGTATAAGGGTTTGGTTTGGAACGGGGCCCAACTAGGACATAGGTTGTGAGGGTTTGTTTTGGTTTTGAACAGGGCCCAACTAGGATGCAGGGATAGGGTGTGGGGTTTGGTTTGGAATGGGTCCTTGGCCTTGGAGACTAACAGTGAGCTCTAGGGACGTCTACTCGTATAAAAAATAATATTTCTGAAACCACCCTGGACATTTTCAATGACTCGAGGTTTCATGGAAAGTGAATACTGGCTTGTGGCAAAATATTTTGTTTAAGATATTCATATTTTGGTAGATATTTTCTACACCACTGAGGTCTAACACGTTACACTTGACATTACATTATATATAAAAAACTAAAAACATAGTATATATCAAAAACTTTGCACAACACAGTAATATATATATTGATTGTTGCTCAAATCTAAGCAGCACCATAGAACAGTTTAAGCACCATGTAGTATTATTATTGTATATGTAACTGATTTTGCCCTATGCGATTATCATTTCCATTATTGCTAAACCGATATTGTATCTTCAGTAAAGCTGAGTCTATTGTTGTATTATGGAGGCTGGGTTACATCCACACTGGACCAATGTTGTCAATATTGGCGCTGGGTTTTTTATTCAAATATTCAAAGGGCAACCCCACCCTAGTACAATAACTCCACAGACAGTGCTGACTACAGTCTACAAATGTCAGACAGACAACACTGCAGAAATGGAGTGACCTTTTCTATCTGAATGGAAAGAGGTTTGCTTACAGGTTTTGAATGTCCACAGTCACTGAACAACCAGAATGCAGCTATGTGAATGAATGTACAGCTATGTGAATGAATGTACAGCTATGCCATGCTTTGTCTCATTCACTTCTAGCACCTGTTGCTTTATCTAGTCTAGGTTGTATGACATGTTTTATGATATATGAAGTATACCTGTGTAGTTCATCCAGTCAGGGAATAAAGCCTGAATAACAAGATATAAAGTGCTCCAACTCCTGTTCACTGTGAATTAGTCCTTTTTTGACGTTTTTCCTGGGTAAGCCCTGTCACTACTTGTTTTAGGATATGTTTACAGTGTAATTTAATAGCAATCTTTGTGTAACTCAAAAATATGATATATCGCTACATCTACATTTGAAAGCTATGAGGGGTGCTCTTAACCTAACATATTGTTTATCTGAGTGCAAACTTGGTAAGAATTATAATACTTTCCACTACACAAAATACATAAAAAAATACATAATTCATGAAATGGTCTCCATCCCAAATGGCACCCTATTCCCTATTTAGTGCACAAATTTTCATCAGGCTCCATAGGGTTCTGGTCAAAAGTAGTGCAAAATATCGGGAATGGGGTGCCATTTGGGATGTACACTTAGTGCTGCCAGGGGACATGGAGTACTTTTTAAGGTTTACTGACCAAAGGGACATCAGTACAGCTATGTGATGGCTGTAGATGCAGGACACTTCTTCACACCCTCAAGGCACTTTAAACTCAACAACACAACAGTGACAATCTTGAATTCATTTTGTTTGGTTTCCTGACAAAACATCCAAAATATCCTCAATCTTTATCGGACTGTGTGTGCAACATGTTTTTGCCAGATTAATTACTTTGCTTGGTTTACTTCTCAAAATATATATTTTGCTATCTGGATTATGTTATATAAAATACATTTATTAAAAGACACAATAAGAAAATTAAGGAGATATTCTACTATGAACTATGAACCAATCACTCTTCTGATTTTGTCTCCATCTCGTTTCACACATGTCCATAATATCACACAAGCCCACAACCCTGTCTGCATCTCAAATAGCACCCTATTCTCCCCAATATAGTACAATACTTTTGACCAGGGCCCATATGGCTCTGCTCAAAGCAGTGCACTATATAGGGAAAAGGGTGCCACCTGGGACATAGACCCAACCGTCCCCCTCCCCCTACCCCTCGCTCTTTGGCTTGATGAGGTGTCCATTGAAAGTGATGTAGGTATCAAAGTCATCGCTGAAGATGGCGTTCTCTCTCTCCCCTTTGAACAGCCTGACCCACACCTGGTCCTCTCTCTCCAGCTCTAGCATCAGGCTCTGGCTCTGCATGATGCTCCGGTCACTGGGCTGAGCGTACAGGATCACCACCTCCCTCTCGTTATGCATCACGTGCACATACGTCTCCTTCTGGTTCCACGTGTGCACGTTCAGGCTGAAGTAGTAGACCCCTGGCACGTAGCAGTAGAACTTGCCTGTGAACATGTTGAAGTGGCCGTAGAGGTTGACGAGCTCGGTGTCGAACACTAAGGTCTGGTAGTAGTCATTGGAGTGGATGGCCTTCTTGCGGCCCACGGAGAAAGCAGCGTACTGGGCCTTGCAGGGTTCACCCGGGGTCCCTATGCTCCCTTTGGTGCCCCTGAGGCCGTTGGGCCCTCGGGGGCCGGACTGGCCAGACTTACCGGATTTACCGTAGGGTCCTCGCTGGCCGCTGTCCCCCTTCTCACCTGGAGGAGGAAGAAGTAGAAATGTTAGTAAAACTCCAGTACATGCAACTTTTCAAGGCAATAAGAAGAGAATACCTCAGGTCAGTCGATGCAGTCAAAGTTCATAGTTTAAGGTAAGACTACAGATAAATTATTGTGTTTGTGTCTGACACAGATTTGCCAACTGCTTTGCATAGCTAGTGGTCATTCACCATAACAGTTACAGTACCACATCTGTTTTCACATTCTCAGCATCCAAGATGTACAACGTGGCAGATATAAATACCCACAGCTGTTGTCCCCTCTCCCAACCCACTGGTTCCCAAACATGTTTTCGCCCCAAAGCCTTTAATCGCCTCATCATTATCCCCCAAGACACAACCTGAGTCCCAAATTACACCTTATTCCTTATATAGTGCACTTCTTTTGACCAGGGCCCATAGGCACTATGTATGCAATAGGGTGCCATTTGGAAAGCTGAGACCCAGTAAAACGTTTCACAACCCACCAGTGAGTCCTAACCCACTACTTTTCCTAACCCTGGGGAACAATTTACTAACCCACAAACCCAAAGCGTTTGTCCCCTCTCATCTTTGTGGAGAGTCACCAAGCTCATCCTGCTTGCCAAAGACCCTGCATGCCTGTGTGGTTTAGCCTGACCCTGAACTGATCTTGGCAGAGACATTATTCTGGTTAGAAAGGTATGAGAGGCTCGCTGACTCTCGAAAGCCTTGTGTGTAGTTGCTAGTTGCGAGCTTCAGTTGCTAACTTCAGATCCATTTGCTATTCGGCTCTTTACGTTTAAGGCAAATTAACCAATCTGCTTTCTGCTACACTGGACCACTCATTTGATGTTCTTGTGCAACTCTTTAAATGGAAAGTGCTGTCCCCCAGTGATTCAGGTTCTCCAAACGGTTGAAGTTAAGTTCAAGTTAATTGCGTCCACCAACCATCTGTCCTTAGAAATTGAGCCTGGGAACAAGGTTAAGTTTAAGTACGTAAGTTCAAGTTACTTAACTTGACTTAACTTAATGTGGTAGTCAGTAGTAGTGCAGGTGACCCACCTACCTTTGAGGATGGTGATGTTGATCTGTGGCACCGCTTGGTACTGTGGGTACTGTTGTGGGTAGTGGGGGTTGGAATAATGAGGAGGGGGCTGCTCTCCAGGGTCACAACACCGCCGACAGTCTTTACCCCTCACCTCACTACCAGGAGCCATAGAAAACAATGTCAATGGATACATCCCAAATGGCAACCTATTCCCTATTTTGTGCAATACTTTTGGCCCATAGGGACCCTGGTCAATAGTAGTGCACTATATAGAGAATAGGGTGCCACTCAGAGGGGTATTATGTAGGAGTAGTATGCAGTAGTACCTGACATCTCTGTGGTAGACTCTGGTGTTTGTCCTAGGGTCTTTCCTAGGGTCTGTCCTGGGGTCTGTTGTCTCACTGTCCCTGTCCCTGTTCTGGTCTTGTTCCTGGTCGTAGGGGGACCGGTAGGGTTCACCTGAGACCACCAACAGGAGCAGTACCACCCACGCACACAGGGCTGAGGGCGGCTGCCCACCCCACACTGTCATCTTCGGGATACAGGAAGTGACATCAGTCATTATCAGAAAGTGATTGAGCTCATATGGTAAGGAACTTCATATCTTCTCCAATGTACTTTGAGATGGAGATGAGAAGAGAGGACACAGGAAATCAAGGAGATACAATTGAGATTCATCCATAGATTTTGTTAATAGTTGTTCTGCACTTTAGTTTTGCTATGAATAGACCTCTTTCTTTCTTTATTTCTTGCTTTAGGACAGTGATTACTACATAATCTGTGAAGTTGGGGACAGACCCAGTGTCTCTGGAGACAGAGTGGTTGGCCTGCTACATAATGTGTTTGTGGGATAAACCAAACTCCTATATTCTCATCTGTTTTCACTTGGATGGTTATGACACCTCAATATGACAAACAACAACAGTGTGCGTCCCAAATGTCACTATATAGTGCATTACGTTTTACAAGGGCTCTGGTCAAAAGTGGTGAACTATATAGGGAATATGGTGCCATTTGAGACGGAGACAGACTGTACTCTTAGAGTAAAAAATAAATAAATAAAAACACACATTTCCACACATTAGCCTAACTCAAGAGAATTTATGCTGGAGAATATGATTGTCTTTGAACTTCTTTAAAGCTAGAATCCTTAGTTACTACATTCATTTTTGGACATAGAAATTAATAATGATATATACCCAATAATTCTTGAAGAATATAACTTATAACGGCAATTCCACAGTAAAGGAATTGCACTGAGACTCAGGTTTTTCATTTAAAATGTATGCCAAACAAAAAACATTGATTTCAAAGTTTACCAAACCATACAACTCTATGCACAATAATTACTTTTAACATTTTGCACTGAACATTTTACAAAAGAACTGTGCAGATGCAAATTTTGGTAACAGAATCTCTGTAAAATCTCACTCAGTTTTTATGTGTCCATGTTTTCCAAATAAATATTTGCTCTGAAATAATATTTAATTATGTCTGCAGAAAGAATGGGGTGTCATCTATGACATGACACATTGACTTTGAAAAAATCTATTTTGGTTATTGAACTACAGTAAGTGAAGTGGATTTACACCTGGTAAGGGAATTGCGATAAAGGAATTTCGTCATGTGTCCCTGATCTGTTTTACACAGAAATTAATAATTATGGATAACATTTTCTTCATGGTGATGTATCCTAAAAGGTACACAAAGGTATCCAATATCCTCCTTTGCATATGTGGGTATTATTCTACACACTGGCTATTATTTTAATAACTCTGCACCCAAATAAGACCAAATTTTGTTGGTCTGGGCCGGAACAAATCTGAACCAATCATAGACATCTATGTTTCACAAACTTGGACATCAAAGTACAGCACAGTAGAGCTCAATAGAGTACAGTAGAGTACAGTACAAAACAGTAGAGTACAGTAGAGTAGAGTACAGTAAAGTCGTGGCCAAAAGTTTTGAGAATGACACAAATGTTAATTTTCACAAAGTCTGCTGCCTCAGTGTCTTTAGATATTTTTGTCAGATGTTACTATGGAATACTGAAGTATAATTACAAGCATTTCATAAGTGTCAAAGGCTTTTATTGACAATTACATGAAGTTGATGCAAAGAGTCAATATTTGCAGTGTTGCTTGGAGTTTGTGAGAATTTGTGTGTGTTTTGTTTGTCCACCCGCCTCTTGAGGATTGACCACAAGTTCTCAATGGGATTAAGGTCTGGGGAGTTTCCTGGCCATGGACCCAAAATATCGATGTTTTGTTCCCCGAGCCACTTAGTTATCACTTTTGCCTTATGGCAAGGTGCTCCATCATGCTGGAAAAGACTGTCTGACCTTCTCCCTGTAGGCTGACTCATCGCAGTTGGTGATCAGGCCTACCAATGTCGTATCATCAGAAAACTTGATGGTGTTGGAGTCATGCATAGCCACGCAGTCATGGGTGAACAGGGAGTACAGAAGGGGACTAAGTACACACCCCTGAGGGGCCCCTGTGTTGAGGGTCAGCTTGGAGGGGGTGTTGTTGCCTACCCTCACCACCTGGGGCTGGCCCGTCAGGAAGTCCAGGATCCAGATGCAGAGGGAGGGGTTCAGTCCCAGGGGCCCTAGCTTGGTGATGAGCTTGTCAGGGACTATGGTGTTGAACGCTGAGCTGTAGTCTATGAACAGCATTCTCACATAGTTATTTCCCCCCTTGTCCAGGAAGGAGAGGGAAGTGTGAAATGCAATTGAAATTGCGTATTCTGTGGATCTGTTGGACCGGTATGTGACTCTAGGGTGTCTGGGATGATGGTGTAGATGTGTGCCATGATCAGCCTTTCAAAGCACTTCATAATTACAGAAGTGAGTGCTACAGGGCGATAGTCATTTAGGCAAGTTACCTTGGAACTCTTGGGAACAGGGACAATGGTGGTTAGTTTGAAACATGTTGGGATTACAGACTGGGACAAGGAGAGATTGCAAATGTCTGGGAAGACATCTGCCAGCTGGCCTGTGCATGCTTTGAGAACGTTCCCTGGGATTCCATCTGTGATTCTTAACCTGTTTAAATTATTGTTATCATGTCAGAGTTGGGAAGACTAAATAACACTGGAGAATTTGCTATATATAATCAGAAGGATAGAATTATGGTCAGATTTGCCAAACGGAGGGCGGGGGAGAGCTTTGTATGCATCTCTTTGTGTGGAGTAAAGGTGGTCTAGGATACATTTTTTCTCTAGCTGTACATGTGACATGCTGGTTAAAATTTGGTAAAACTGAATTAAGTTTGCCTGCATTAAAATCCCCGGCCACTAGGAGGGCCGCTTCTGGGTGAGAATTTTCTTCTTTGTTTATGGCCTTATAGAGTTGGTTGAGAGCGGACTTAGTGCCAGCTTCGTTCTGTGGTGTTAAATAGACGGCTACGAATAATTTAGATGAGAACTCTCTTGGTAGATAGTGTAGTCTACAGCTTATCATACGCTACTCTACCTCAGGCGAGAAATACCTTGAGACTTCTTTAATATTAGACATCGTGCACCAGCTGTTATTGACAAATAGATACACACCCCCACCCCTCGTCTTACCAGAGGTAGCGTCTCTGTTCTGCCGGTGCATGGAAAATCCCGCTGCCTCTATATTGTCCGTGTCGTCGTTCAGCCACGTCTCGGTGAAGCATAAGATGTTAAAGTTATTGATGTCCCGTTGGTAGGATAATCTTAATTGTAGGTCATACATGTTATTTTCCAATGATTGCACGTTAGCAAGAAGAATGGATGGCGGTGTGAGTTTACTCGCTCGCCTACGGATTCTCAGAAAGCTGCCCGATCTGCGGCCCCTTTTCCTGTGTCTTTTCTTCACGCAAAAGGCGTGGACCTGGATGGTTCCAGTGAAAGCAGGATTTGATATGTTTTCTTATTTTTCTTACAATTTTTATCCTGTTTTAGCATATAAAAAATGCTTGGAAAGATCAGAGGTTGGACCTAAGCAAGGGTTTAAATACTTCCCTACACATAAAGAATATGTGTCGGACTTGTTTAAGGAAAAAGTTTCTTCCAGGCCGCGGTGAGTAATCGCTGTTCTGATGTCCAGATGTTATTTTCGGTCATAAGAGATGGTAGCGGCAACATTATGTACAGTCGTGGCCAAAAGTTTTGAGAATGACACAAATATTAATTTTCACAAAGTCTGCTGCCTCAGTTTGTATGATGGCAATTTTCATATACTCCAGAATGTTATGAAGAGTGATCAGATGAATTGCAATTAATTGCAAAGTCCCTCTTTGCCATGCAAATGAACTGAATCCCTAAAAAACATTTCCACTGCATTTCAACCCTGCCACCAAAGGATCAGCATGTCAGTGATTCTCTCATTAACACAGGTGTGAGTGTTGACAAGGACAAGGCTGGAGATCACTCTGTCATGCTGATTGAGTTCAAATAACAGACTGGAAGCTTCAAAAGGAGGGTGGTGCTTGGAACCATTGTTCTTCCTCTGTCAACAATGGTTACCTGCAAGGAAACACGTGCCGTCATCATTGCTTTGCACAAAAAGGGCTTCACAGGCAAGGATATTGCTGCCAGTAAGATTGCACCTAAATCAACCATTTATCGGATCATCAAGAACTTCAAGGAGAGCAGTTCAATTGTTGTGAAGAAGGTTTCAGGGCACCCAAGAAAGTCCAGAAAGCGCCAGGACTGTCTCCTAAAGTTGATTCAGCCGCAGGATCGGGGCACCACCAGTACAGAGCTTGCTCAGGAATGGCAGCAGGCAGGTGTGAGTCCATCTGCACGCACAGTGAGGCGAAGACTTTTGGAGGATGGCCTGGTGTCAAGAAGGGCAACAAAGAAGCCACTTCTCTCCAGGAAAAACATCAGTGACAGACTGATATTCTGCAAAAGGTACAGGGATTGGACTGCTGAGGATTGGGGTAATTTTCTCTGATGAATCCCCTTTACGATTGTTTGGGGCATTCGGAAAAATGCTTGTCCGGAGAAGACAAGGTGAGCACTACCATCAGTCCTGTGTCATGCCAACAGTAAAGCATCCTGAGACCATTCATGCTCACTCACAATTTTGCCTAAGAACACAGCCATGAATTAAGAATGGTACCAACACATCCTCCGAGAGCAACTTCTCCCAACCATCCAGGAACAGTTGGGTGACAAACAATGCCTTTTCCAGCATGATGGAGCACCTTGACATAAGGCAAAAGTGATAACTAAGTGGCTCAGGGAACAAAACATTGATATTTTGGGTCCATGGCCAGGAAACTCCCCAGACCTTAATCCCATTGAGAATTTGTGGTCAATCCTCAAGAGGCGGGTGGACAGACAAAAACCCACAAATTCTGACGAACTCCAAGCATTGATTATGCAAGAATGGGCTGCCATCAGTCAGGATGTGGCCCAGAAGTTAATTGACCGCATGCCAGGGCGGATTGCAGAGGTCTTGAAAAAGAAGGGTCAACACTGCAAATATTGACTCTTTGCATCAACTTCATGTAATTGTCAATAAAAGCCTTTGACACTTATGAAATGCTTGTAATTATACTTCAGTATTCCATAGTAACATCTGATAAAAATATCTAAAGACACTGATGCAGCATACTTGTGGAAATTAATATTTGTGACATTCTCCAAACTTTTGGCCATGACTCTACACAATAAGTTAAAAAATATGTTACACAAAATGCAAAAAATGAACACAATATCACAATTGGTTTGGAGAATGTAAAAAGTCAGCAATGTTCTTGGCGCCATCTTGACATACATATACATACATACATACATACATACATACATACATACATACATACATACATACATACATACATACATACATACATACATACATACATACATACATACATACATACATACATACATAGAAATGCATATATTTTTTAAAATATATATTTTTCCTTTATTACCCTTCAACCCCACCACCCCTCCCCCAATTGGAGAAAACTAGTGAACAACAACGCTGAGGCCTGTATTTCCAGCTTATACATACTATATACATTTTATGGACACAACCTATTACAATAGTAATATTTTGTTTGTTTTTCTCTTGTCCTTCCTCTACGCTCAACCTCTCCTATCCATGTCTGATGTCCATCCGGTTTGATTTCTATTTGCCATAGCTTTCAAACTGTGCTCTTTCACAAAAGTTCTTAACCTATATACGTTTTACGGGCACAGTATGTTTTACATTAGTTGTTTTGTTGCTATTAGTTGTTATTAGTCCCAACCTTCAGCTCCATTCAACCCCTCCCATCTATCTCTTAACACCATCCATATTGGATTTCTATTTGCCATATATTTTTCAACTGTGCTGTGATGTTTCACAAAAGTTCTGAACCTTTCTATTCTCATTGTTTCTAGATTGTAAATTGAAAAAAAATGTTTTTGCTAAAAGTATTATTATATTATTGATCGATTGACTATGACTTTTGAGATCACCCAGTAGTGTTATCTGCAAGGTTAGCTCCAGGTAAATATTGCAATTCTTCAGGCTTTCCTGGACCTGTGACCAAAAACAAGCTACAAATGGACAGTACCAAAACAAATTATCTAATGATTCTGCCTCTTCGCAGCAAAATCTGCAGAGCTGGGAAGGTTGTATCCCCCATATAAATAACAGTCTATTGGTTGCAAGAATTTTGTATAATAATTTAAATAGAAAAATTCCAAGTTTTGAATCCGGCGTCATTTTGCATATCAGTTCATAAACCATGTGCCATGGAATCGGCACGTCAAAAATCTCTTCCCAACTATTTTGCAATCTATATGGCACGGCTGTCAATTTTTTGGTCCTTAAATGAAACTGGTAAACTTTTTTATTTATCACAATTTTCTTTAACCAATTATGGTCTTTAATGCAGGATCGACAGACAAGTTCCTTACTTTTTCCCACTTCCACTTTCCTCTTCCATTTTTGCGGTAATGCTGCAATTAGTTGGCTGTAATTTTGAGTATTGCAGACATTTCCATGTTTTTGTTATCTGCATGTGTGACATAACTCCACCAGTCCTATTTATGATATAATTTACAAAGATTATACCTTTTTTAAACATTCTATCATAAAATTAGTATATTTGAGTTTAACCACAATATTTGTTGTATTACTTGTTCTGTCTTTTCTGGTGGATTAAATTGAAATTGCAACCAACTTTCTAAGGCTTGTCTTAAAAAATAGCAATATTTGGGACATGATTTCCTTTTCAAATAACTGAAAGTGAGAGATTGTAATTTGAATAAAGGGGAAAAGGCCTTTCTTGAACATAGGGTGAGACATTCTTACTAATTTGCTAGAGAACCAGTTCCGATTTAAGTATAACTTTTGTATGACTGAAGCCTTTAGTGAGAAGTCTAATGCTTTAATATTTAATAATTTCTGCCCCCCCGAATTCATATTCATTATATAAATAGGCCCGATTAATTCTGTTATTTGTTGAACATATTTCCTTTCTCACAAACAAGCATTTTCTGTTTCCCCAAATAGGCATTCTTTTGTATTTCCCAGTAAGAGTAACACTCAGTATTTCTCTCCACATGTTGAACACAATGTACGTGTGTGCTTTCTGCAGATGTATTTATTGCATTCTACACAAGTGGTGCTGGTTTCACTGTCTCGTCGAGGAGGGCAGAGCTGGCATCTTTTCCTTTTCTTGTCATCACCTGTATCCACTGGATCCATCAGAGATCTGCTGCTCTCGCACTGAGATGAAGCTTGGGAAAGCTCCTTTTCACCCAAACATAATTATAAAAGCGCAACCAGAACCATTCAAAACAAAATACATCAGACACTTGTTTATTTTGGACCTGCGCAAATATCTATACACATGAAAGCCTCCAGGTCAAAATGACCCACAACATCATGTTTGTATACAAAATCTACACAGACATTCCACAACACATCAGTGTGTCCACCTTTTGAAGTTAAGTTCATGACCCTGAATGAGGAAAAGTAATTTAATTTCATGAAGAAAAAGAGAAGTTAACTAGTATTTTAGACAACTCAAAAGTGGAAATGGGTCAAATTGACCCGCAACATAATAGGAGGGTTAAAAAAACTAAAAGCGCATATAAGCAAATAGATAAATTGGGATATTACTAAAGAGTTAATCAGGGTGATTTTTCCACAAATAGAAAGGTATTTAACCTTTCCATGGTGGCAAGATCTTGTTTATTTTTGCTAACTTTCTATTAAAATGTATTGGAGTGAGATCATTTCTTTTTTTCGGGATATGTATACCGAGTACATCCACATCACCATCAGACCATTTTATTGGTAAACTACACAGTAATGTAAAATGTATATTTTTTTGTGATCCAATATGTAATATAGTACACTTGGTACTATATTAATTTGGTTGTAATCCAGAGAGGTTAGAAAAATTATCTAGATCCTCTATGAGGATATGGAGGGATCCAAGTTGTGGATATAAAAGAAAACATGAATCATCAGCATACAAGGACATCTTTGTTTTTAAGTCTCGTATTTCTAATCCCTTGATATTATTGTTGGATCTGATTTTAATAGCTAACATTTCGATGGCCATAATAAATAGATATGCCGATAGTGGACAACCTTGTTTTACTAGTTTAAAACTTCCTGAGAAGTAGCCATTATTTACAATTTTACACCTAGGGTTATTATACATGATTTTAACACATTTTATAAGATATTCTCCAAAATTGAAATGTTCCAGGCATTTCTATATAACCTCCAGTCATATTATATCAAAAGCCTTTTCAAAGTCAGCTATGAATAGCAGTCCTGGTTTCCCAGATTTTTCAAAGTGTTCTATTGTTTCCAGTTTTTTACTTATATTATCTCCAACGTATCCTCCATGTAAAAAACCTGTCTGGTTAGAATGAATAATGTCCGACAATATACGTTTTGCAAGAATTTTTGCTTAAGTGTAAGGGCCCTCCAATTTTTTAAATGGACTGGATCTTTATATTTCCCACTTGTATCCTGTTTCAGTAATAATGAATTCAGACCTTCTTGTTGAGTGTCTAATAATCTACCATTTACATAGGAGTTAAAACATGCTAATAACGGTCCTCTGAGTATATCAAAAAACTTTTGGTATACCTCAACTGGTATGCCATCCAGCCCTTGAGTTTTCCCAGACTTAAAGGCTTTAATTGCATCAATAAGTTTCTCCTCTGTAATTTCACCTTCACATGAGTCTTTCTGTATGGCTGTTAATTTTACTTATTAATAGAAACAAATCTATATAATTAGCTTTGTTTAGAGGAGATGGAGGAGACTGAAATGAAAACATATGCATAAAGTACTTTGCTTCCTCTTTCAAAATACAATTTGGTGAATCATGGGTGACTCCATCATTTGTAACAAGTTTCTAACAATTATTTTTGGTAGCATTTCTATGTTGAAGATTAAAAAAGAATTTGGTGCATTTTCCCCCATATTCCATCCAGTTGGTTTTGTCATTATAATATATTACCATTTATTTTTGTTTATCCTCTAACTTATTCTGAGCCTCTGTGGTACAGTTTTTATTGCTCTCTATCTGTTCTGTTAGACCTTCTATTTCCTTTGTTAGTATAGACTCCTTTGATCTACATTGCTTTTGTTTTAGAGATGAATACTGAATTGCATGGCCTCTAAAGGCACATTTAAAAGTGGCCCACACACTAAGGGGATTTGCTGTACCTATGTAATGTCGGAAAAATTCAGTTATAAATTCCACTGTCCTAGTTAAAAACAAGTTATCCGATAGGCTTTGATTAAATTTCCAATATCATTGGTTTATTGGTTTGACTTGATTTTGTACACCTGGGGCCTGTTCAGGAGAATGGAAATGTACAGAATGTTCAGATATAAATGTATTGTGTACATCAAATATGATCGTTATTATTATAAAACATTTTTTAAACTTTATTTAACTAGGCAAGTCAGTTAAGAACAAATTCCTATTTACAATGAGTGCCTATCAAAAGGCAAAAGGCCTCCTGTGGGGATGGGGGCTGGGATTAAAAATATAGGACAAAACACACATCACAACAAGAGAGACACCACAACACTACATAAAAAGAGGCCTAGCACAGACTGGAATATGTTCCGTGATTCTTCCGATGGCATTGAGGAGTACACCACATCAGTCACTGGCACCATCAATAAGTGCATCGATGACATCATCCCCACAGTGACTGTACGTGCATACCCCAACCAGAAGCCATGGATTACAGGCAACATTTGCAGTCAGCTAAAGGGTAGAGCTGCCGCTTTCAAGGAGCGGGACTCTAACCCGGAAGCTTATAAGAAATCCCACTATGCCCTCCGACAAACCATCAAACAGGCAAAGCATGAATACAGGACTAAGATCGAATCATACTACACCGGCTCCGATGCTCGTCAGATGTGGCAGGGCTTACAAACTATTGCAGACTACAAAGGGAAGCACACCCGAGAGCTGCCCACAAGCCTACCAGACGAGCTAAATTACTTCTATGCTCGCTTCGAGGCAAGTAACACTGAAACAAGCATGAGAGGATCAGCTGTTACGGACTAGTGTGTGATTACGCTCGCCGCAGCCGATGTGAGTAAAACCTTTAATCAGGTCAACATTCACAAGGCCGCAAGGCCAGACGGATTACCAGGACGTGTACTCCGAGCATGCGCTGACCAAATGGCAAGTGTCTTCACTGACATTTTCAACCTCTCCCTGTTTGACTCTGTAGTACCAACATGTTTCAAGCAGACCATCATAGTCCCTGTGCCCAAAAACCCTAAGGTAAGCTGCCTAAATGACTACCGACCCGTAGCACTCACATCTGTAGCCATGAAGTGCTTTGAAAGGCTGGTCATGGCTCAAATCAACACCATTTTCAGTCCCCTCCTGTACTCCCTGTTAACTCATAACTGCATGGCCAGGCACGACTCCAACACCATCATTAAGTTTGCCGATGGCATAACAGTGTAGGCCTGATTACTGACAATGGTGATACAGCCTATAGGGAGGAGGTCAGAGACGGGGCCGTGTGGTACCAGGACAACAACCTCTCCTTCAATGTGATCAAGACAAAGGAGATGATCATGGACTACAGGAAAAGGAGGATAGAGAATGCCCCCATTCTCATTGACGGGGCTGTTGTGGAGCAGGTTGAGAGCTTCAAGTTTCTTGGTGTCCACATCACCAACAAACTAACATGGTCCAAACACACCAAGACAGTCATGAAGAGGGCACAACAAAATCTATTCCCCCTCAGGAGACTGAAATAAATTGTCATGGGTCCTCAGATCCTCAAAAGGTTTTAGAGCTGCACCATCAAGAGCATCCTGACTGGTTGCATCACTGCCTGGTATGGAAACTTATTGGCCTCCCACTGCAAGGCACTACAGAGGGTAGTGCGTACGGCCCAATACATCACTGGGTCCAAGCTTCCTGCCATCCAGGACCTCTATACCAGGCGGTGTCAGAGGAAGGCCATAAAAACTTTCAAAGACACCAGCCTCTCTAGTCATAGACTGTTGTCTCTGCTACCGCATGGGAAGCGGTACCAGAGCGCCAAGTCTAGGTTCAAGAGGCTTCTAAACAACTTCTACCCCCAAGCCATAGGGCTCCTGAACATCTAATCAAATGGCTACCCAGACTATTTGCATTGCCCCCCCCCCCCCCCCTCTCTTTACGCTGCTGCTACTCTCTGTTATTATCTATGCATAGTCACTTTAATAACTCTACCTACATGTACATATTACCTCAGTTACCTCAACTAACCGGTGCCCCCACACATTGACTCTATACCGGTACCCCATATATATATATATATATATATATATATATATATACTCAATATTGTTATTTTACTGCTGCTCTTTAATTATTTGTTACTTTTATTTAAATTTTTGACCAAAGTCTGCAATGTGTGTGTAAGTGCGTGAGTGCTGGAGGCGAGCGAAAGCTTGGGAGAGAGGGGGGGAGTGTGGCGGGGGTACCTATACCAGACAGGGGGAGACAGGCCAGATCAGACGGTGAACAGATCGACAGGTGGAATCCAAGCAGCAGTGCAGCAGGCAATGGGAGTAGGTGTCACACCCGCTTGGGATTAGCTTTTTTTGGGAGGCAGATTCCTAGCTAGCTAGCAAGACTCTGTACACTGTTTTTCTTCCATGTGAAAAAGGAGGTCATTAGCTAGCTATATCACTTCAGTTTCGGCGAATGGTCCTTTACGACGTCCAAACAAAGTTGTCCTGTGGCTGTTGTATTTTGGAGATTGCGAGGAGGATATCTTCGGATGTGATCAAAGCAACAATATTGTTTCTTATTGAGGTAGTTTACAATTTTTGTGTCCTGGCTGCATGTCAGTTCAAGTTGGAATTGATATGATGATGATTGTAATAAATTAATATAGCCAAAGATTATCATGCTTCGCATCTTCCTCTGATAAATCTACTGTCAGGTGTGTGTTCTATTCATGCTCTATTCAAGTCACTTCCTGTGTTGTTTCTTTCTCAGATCTGTATTCAAAAGGTTTTAACAAGTAGTCACCTGCGATCTGTACTCAAATATATTTTTTAAGTTGTTGCTTTCTCAGAGCTGTATTTAAAGTTTTTGGTATCTGTATTCAAATTGTTATAGTCACCTCCAACATAACTAGAATTTCGATATCATGGATGGTCAGTCCTTGCATCCACAGCGTTGTCTATGCATTTGACAGTGGTTATATTTCTCCGGACCCATCCCTCACCTTTTCACCAAAACAGCGGCGGGTTGGCCACTTTGTTTTTGTTTCATTATGGACTCTAGCTTTAAGGTAGTGATAACAGAACTCCCTCGGATCACCCTGAAGATCAGATACAGTGTGTTTGAAGATTACCTGAATCCAAAGGTCAAGTTAAGGGTCACTGCTCTCTTATCCTTGATAGGAATATGATGTTACTCTTTGGATCAGGACTATGGGATGAGAGAAAGGGTCAGAGTCAGCTGACTGCTCAAGTATGTATGGGATGTTGTTTTTGCATACATATCAATGGGAGTGTGTGTGTGCAGGCAGCACATATATTTGGCAACTATTTAAGGCTATTCTGTGGTCTAAAAGTATATGGAATATTTTTTATGGCACTTTTTATGGCTCCTGGATTGTATTATGGCTCCTGGCATTGTATTTGCTTCTCACAGTATGTGTATTTTTGTCTGCTGCTGTTTTGATATTGAATATAGACATACACACTGAGTGTAAAAAACATTAAGAATGCCTGCTCTTTCCATGAAATAGACTGACCAGGTGAATCCAGGTGAAAGCCATGATCCCTTATTGATGTCACTTAAATCTACTTCAATCAATGTAGATGAAGGGGAGGAGACAGGTTAAAGAAGGGTTTCTAAGCCTTGAGACAATTGAGACAGGGATTGTGTATGTGTGCCATTCAGGGGGTGCCAGGCGCATCGGTTTTTGTCAAGAACTGCAACGCTGCTGGGTTTTTCAAGGAAAACAGTTTCCCGTGTCTATCAAGAATGGTCTACCACCCAAATGACATCCAGCCAACTTGACAACTGTGGGAAACATTGGAGTCAACAAGGGCCAGCATCCCTGTGTAACTCTTTCGACACCTTGTAGAGTCCATGACCGATGAAACGAGGCTGTTCTGAGGGCAAGGTGGATACAACTCAATATTAGGAAGGTGTTCTTAATGTTTTGTACACTCAGTGTATATTTCATATAGACATAACAAGAAATATTGCAGCGTCATACAATAAGTTATAATACAATGCAATATATGATATTTAGGCTACGATGCATCTACAAATATAATGACGAGAGAACATAACCCTAACCTCAAAAATCCACTTTAAAACAGCCACTCACTTAAATGGCCACTGATCTTTTTTATCCTCAATCAAATAATGACTTCCTCTGCAATTTGACAGAAAGTTTCACTGCGTTTTACCAGAGAGTGAGTCCCAAATGGCACCCTATTCGCTATATACAGTAGTGGCCCCTGGTCAAAAGTAGTGCACTATAAATGCAATAGAGTGTGATTTGGGACTGAGAGAGCGCCGTCCATTATCAAAGGAAGTGGTCTATTGCCTGTGATCCATTCAGTGAAATACAGGGTAGAGCATTACCTTTAAGTGTAATGGTAGGGCTTGATTGTTTTTCTTATCCAATTAGGAGATCGTATCCCCCTAAAGTCTGTAATCACAACACACACACACACACATATGCACTCTCCTCTCTCCGTAACAAGGTAATTGCTAGCATCACAGACGCTTTTAACCTGGGGGTCACTGTTTCAGGGTTTGATTTTGTTTCCTGTGATGCGATGTGGTTGAAATGGTTTTCCAAAACGAAGCCATGCGGTCGGCTTTTAAAGCAACCCCTTTAGAAACATAGCATCACACACAACCAAAGCAACACACACAAATATGTGGCACAGACAGACACACACACACACCCACCCACACACACATAGAGTAAGTAGAGCTGTGCTTTTGAAGTCAACAGGCCAGACAGAACACTACTACCAATTAACCATTGAACAAAATATCTGTGAACCACTGTGGTAGTAAATCAGACAGAGGCTGCATCCCAAATGGTGCCCTATTCCCTATATGGTGAACTACTTTTAACCCCTATGGGCCCTGGTTAAAAGAAGTGTACTAAAAAGGGAATAGGGTGCCATTTGGGACGTAACCAGAGAACAGACAATCAACACAAATAGAAGGGACTGTTTGTACTGGCCGAGAAGGTTTACACACGGTCTGTTAAGATACAAGTCTAAGAATGGAGACAAAGAATGGATAAACAGTAGCTTCATTGTTAACAAAGGATGGAAGAAGAAAGAAAAGACACCAGGAATGAAACAAGATAGAAGATATCAAAAGTATAATCAGTTTGTGTGTGTGTTCATGCATGGGTGTGTGACTAGATCTCCTCAAGAGCACAATAATCTTGCTGGTGCATCTGGAGAAGTTCAAAGCAGCGGCATCATGCACCTATGATTTTAGAGAGGGCATGAGGTATGTGAGGATGGAGGGGGGATGGTCCGGAAGGTGGGTTGGCCCACCTCCGTAAATCTCAGAATTTAGCATTTTTCAATCCCCTGAAACAGCTTTTTTTCCTGCAATCTAAAGCCATATTCATTATGCCTAATTCTATGTAAAAATATGTATAATTTTCTGTATAGGTTATCTCTTTACCTGTTCAATTGTCATTTGAATGAATTATGTACATTGATTCTGTAAGAACTTTTACTCTAACTGGTAGCACAGAAGCCAGTAAATTACTGTAGATTTACAGGACCTTTACTGTAACAGAAATTTACAACATATTACTGGAACACCTGACTGCTGTATTTCTAGAATTAGTGTAGTGGAATGCCATTGAGCCCCCATAATGCATTGCACTTTACAGTACTGTACTGTAATATATAATTACAGTAGCTATCTGTAAAATAAAATGCTGTAAATCTACAACAATTTGTTACAGTGTGAGGTTGGGAGTTTGGGAACCTATCTAGCTA